>NW_008659849.1:0-5278 GCF_000695815.1 Acanthisitta chloris
AGAGGAGCCCCTACAAAACCCTGACATCTTGGTTTCCTTGTAAAAACTGTTTTCCTAGTCCTGCATCTTTTGAGTCTATAAAGAGTGGATTATGCATGTTTTAAAGTAACTGCATAATATTTATGAACAAAGACAGAACTCCCACGTGTATGATCCAATCGTGTAACTTAAGTAAAGAGCCCTCAGAGTGCTCAGAAAGCTCCAGGTACTGAACATCTCCAGTCTGTGTTGCTGTACTAAATTACCCATAGGGAGTGGATTCTCATGGACAGTGTTTAGCTGGATTGATTGCACGCTGTATATTCACTCACAGAAGACAAATCAGGAAGATTGTCGCTTGGAATAGACTTTCCTAATTTTCTGGTGAGTAACATTCTTGCACTAAAGAACACTCGTGTCATTTTTTTTCATTTACATGGAAACAGGACAAGCAGGAGGTCAGGCCCAGCCTGGGTTCATGAAAGGCAGGTCCTGCTTGGCCAGCCTGATCTCCTGCTGACAGGGTGACCCACTGGGTGGGTGAGGGAAGGGCTGTGGGTGTTGTGTACTGGACTTCAGTAAAGCCTCTGACACTGTTTCCCACAGTGTTCTCCTGGGGAAACTGCCTGCTCTCAGGGGCTGTGCTCAGCTGGGTGTAAAGCTGGCTGGGTCGCTGGGCCAGCTGGGGCTGGTCACCAGTGGTGTTGCTGCCTCTGCCCAGATTAAGGTGCAAACAAGACCATGTGTCATAGTCAATGATAGGTTAATAATATCATAATAAGGGGTTTATTTGATTTTAATTATAAACGTGAGGTAGAGAGAAACAAATAGGACAGAGCAGGGGAGAGAGAGGGAGAGGAGGAGAGAGAGTCACCACCCATGGATCCAGCAGTGTCCTGAGTCATGCTGTTGGTGGTGGTGGTCCTAGGTTGCTCATCTGGGGGTACCACCTTTGTACAGTCCAAATTCCAGGTATCCCTGGAGGCGAATTCCTGATTTCCGTGCGAAGTGAGGATGGGCATTTCTCCATTTCCACGCTTCCTCGGGGTGGGGTTTGGTGGTCACAGATACCACCTGTCTGGGGTGATCCTTGACTGGTGATGTGTATATGCAGCTTGCCACAGTAGGAATTTCTGTTTAGATACATCAATCAGGATGTGCTAGCCAGATCTCACCTCTGCCAGACCTGGAATTAGCACAAACTTTTTGTGCTTATCTCAAATTGTTGCCGTGGTGGCTAGCAGGTATTGGGGTGAATCCCTTTTATGGTCTTACCAGTGTTTGAGACAGGCAAGGTATTATTTCATTCCTTACAGCCAGTCCTCTTTAACATCTCTATTGATGGTCTGCATGAGAGGATCAAGTGCACCCTCAGTCAGTTTGCAGCCGACACCCTGAGTCATGCTGTTGGTGGTGGTGGTCCTAGGTTGCTCATCTGGGGGTACCACCTTTGTACAGTCCAGTCCAAATGTATCCCTGGAGGCGAATTCCTGATTTCCGTGCGAAGTGAGGATGGGCATTTCTCCATTTCCACGCTTCCTCGGGGTGGGGTTTGGTGGTCACAGATACCACCTGTCTGGGGTGATCCTTGACTGGTGATGTGTATATGCAGCTTGCCACAGTAGGAATTTCTGTTTAGATACATCAATCAGGATGTGCTAGCCAGATCTCACCTCTGCCAGACGAATTCCTGATTTCCGTGCGAAGTGAGGATGGGCATTTCTCCATTTCCACGCTTCCTCGGGGTGGGGTTTGGTGGTCACAGATACCACCTGTCTGGGGTGATCCTTGACTGGTGATGTGTATATGCAGCTTGCCACAGTAGGAATTTCTGTTTAGATACATCAATCAGGATGTGCTAGCCAGATCTCACCTCTGCCAGACCTGGAATTAGCACAAACTTTTTGTGCTTATCTCAAATTGTTGCCGTGGTGGCTAGCAGGTATTGGGGTGAATCCCTTTTATGGTCTTACCAGTGTTTGAGACAGGCAAGGTATTATTTCATTCCTTACAGCCAGTCCTCTTTAACATCTCTATTGATGGTCTGCATGAGAGGATCAAGTGCACCCTCAGTCAGTTTGCAGCCGACACTGAGTTGAGTGGGAGTGTTGATCTGCTGGAGGGCAGGAAGGCTCTCTAGACAGATCTGATCAGGCTGGATCGATGGACCGTTTGTGTAAGATTCTTGCCCTTGGGTCAAACAGCCTCATGCAGCGCCGAGGCTGGGGCAGGGGGGCTGGAAAGCTGCCTGGTGGGAAAGCTCTTGGGGTGCTGGTGGACAGTGGCTGGACATGAGCCAGCAGTGTGGCCAGGTGGCCAAGAAGGCCAATGGCATCTTGGCCTGACACCATCCCCAAAAGTATTTGTAAAGTAAATATGGGACATGGTTTAGTGGTGGACTTGCCAGTGCTGGGTTAGTGTTTGGACTCGATTATCTTAGAGGTGTTTTCCAACCTAAACAATTGTATTATTCTCTATTTCTCCTGTGCTAGCATCTGGGTTTGCTTGATGTGAGCTGGGACTCTGCTGGCTGCAGGATGAGCACATTGGTGTCCTCTCCCTCTCCCTGTGTGGCTTGTTGTACTCCTGTGGTTTCATAGGGACCCAGAGCAGGATCTGCTTGCTGTTCTGTGTTTCAGCAGGCAGAATAGAGAGCTTTCAGTTTGGCTTTGGATGATGATGCATTAGTGTTGAGTTATGACCTGGGTGTAACAATGTGGCACAAACCTATTAAGAAAGTTCGTTCTGGTAAAATTATTTACATTGAAAAAATGTGTGTACATATTGAGGCATTGTCTTTGCTCAGTGTTTGTTCTGTGTCTGTCTACAAACTCGTTGAGAAAAATGAGAAATGACTGTAAACAGAGACAAGCTCTGAATTTCTCCTGTCTGAACTCGTTGAGCAAAATGAGAAATGACTGTAAAGAGAGACAAGCTCTGAATTTCTCCTGTCTCTCGGATCACTAGGGGTAGCTGTTCTTCGGATTTCCCGGTGCTGAGAGTTGCTTTAATCTCTGTGTGCATCTGGCAAGAGACAACTAGCTAACACGACAGAGAAAACAGGTGTCGCTGAACTTGTAGGACTGTCTCATATGAGAGATATGTTAATGAGAGACTGAGTAATTAATGACAAGGTGTGGTTTTCAGAAGCTTTTGGCTTAGGTTTTATTGAAGGCGTAAAGAATAAGAGGGATAGTATCTAAACATAGTCTTGTAGCAGCATCTGAAAATATTTATAGCTTTTATGTTGTTAAACTGCAAGTGGGACTTAGATTTTTTTTTTTTTAGCATACTGTTTTTGCAGACAGAAAACGTATTTCACAATACTTGCTGATCTTGATTTGATTCTTGATCTTGATCTTGATTCAAAGACAACTTTGAATCAAGTTGTCTTCATTGAGCCTTAAGTGAATGAGGTTCTGCAGTTAGCAAAACAAAGCAAGAAAGGCTTTAATTTTGTGCTGACATATATCCAAAAACTGAGGAGATTTCTGGAGTGTGCTAGAACTGAGGTAAATGGTCCCAGAACTTGCAGAGGTTAAATTCTTCATGAGGTCACAGATGGTATCTAGCACCCACCAGCTTTTAGAGTTTCAGTCCAAGTCATCTGTGCTGGCTTCTGTCACTTTGCTGTGCATGTGCTGATGAAGGGAATTAATTTAGAAGCATTTTTCAGTTAACACCATTTCCTGTTCATTTAAATGTTAATTCCAAGAGTGATACCAATTTTGTCTCTTCTCGAAACAAGTGTGTGTTGTGCACACATACCATCTATGGTATTTTCTAGCTTATTAATCAGGCTTTTGTCTCATTTAAATAGGGATTAAAAGTTGGATCAGTCTTTTCTTACAACAATTTACCTGTTTAACAGTGTATATCATTATGCATCAAGGAGAGTGGCTCATGTTTTGGAAAGGTGTCTTGTAGTCCCTGAGGGTCAGAGGATGCTAAACTGCTGACCAGAGAGGACTAGCTGTTGCTAACCAGAGACAACACTAACTGCTTCTGTCATAGTAGAAACATATTTGTGCAAAAAACTTTGTTTTCCGAACTTCAATTTCAAAAGACTGGACAAAACCTGCGTGATAAAGCCCTGCTTCGCAACTCCACATTGCTGCCTAGTAAGTCTGAACTTCAATTTCAAACAACTGGACAAAACCTGCTTGATAAAGCCCTGCTTTGCAACTCCACATTGCTGCCTAGTAAGTCAACAAGTAAACCTGTTGAAAATTACAGATACTGTCTTCAGAGCCATTCCAAGGTGCCATTCTCTCTTGTTCATGCTCAACTCTCCATTTTCCATTCCTGACCTTATTCCCCAGGTGGGAAGATGTTCATTTTCTGCCACAGAGCTGCCTTCATTTTATGGCAATGTCCCTTCATATCAGGCTTGAAATAGATGAGGAGCTAACTTCTCAGTGAGGATATGTTTTTTAATTTTAGCTGGTCCTTTATAAGTTCAGGGGTGATAGTGTTGCATGGCACAGCATCAGAAATCTAATGTTAGCAAGCACTAGCAATTCCTGTCATCCTGTGTGGAATGTTCACTGATGCTGAAATTCAGTTACTCAGGTTTTTTTATTCACTGATTCCACCATATATCATTTAGAGCCTCTGAGTACACTACTCTTTGGTAGCTCAATTATATATGAAAGTGAAAGCAAAGTGTTGTTTGTGCTTTTTAGAAGCTTGTTTTTACTTTCTTTTTGTTTTAGCTTTATCAGCAAAGTTGCCTACAGTGTGTTTAGGTTTACCAGCTTTCAACTAGCGCATGGAATCCTTCAGTTTTGTTGTCTTGGTTTTATTTAGGCTCAGGTTGCAGGTGAAATTTGAGTGTATTTATCTTCCAGAATGATACGAGATGCCATTAGGTGGGATTATTTTTTTAATGGATGAAATTTGTTAAAAGCACAGCACTTACTGTATGTTGCACATCTCACAACTTTGTGGCTGCTGACAAGAGACAGAGCTGTTCATAATGCTAAATTAACAGTGCAACTTTTTCAATGAGTGCTATACTTCAGTATATACTGTGCTGAGTGGGTATAGGTACTTGATTTATCTTGGGATCTTCAGCTCTTTATTGCATGAATCGTTAGTGAAGATTGTTCCATGTATTTCATTTGGACTGTTGATCTACCCTGTGCACAGAATTTTTACCAGCACTGGGGTAGTGTTGGCTGAAACAGCAAGAAAGCAAACATATCTATAGGCACTTTTTTTGAGCTTTTGTAGAGTATGTATGTACTTAGGTATTCTCAGCAAAGCCTGCACTTACTGGTTTTGCAAGCACTACAAT
>NW_008659849.1:5308-12644 GCF_000695815.1 Acanthisitta chloris
ACCCAGAGGCTCTGAGTACACATTGCCCATGTGTTGTTAGGAGCTTCCCAGAGCACTGCTCTTGTGCTGCTCATGATGGATTTAACTCACATGTTTTAAAAGCTGTTTTGTCCCAATCCCTATAGCTCTATCGGCCAGTTTTACTTAAAATTTCACTAATTTAAGAAAGACAATGCTTGTTTGTTTGTTTTGGGGTTTTTTAAACATGCTTGAATGTGCCATGGGATTGCCAGGATGTTTTGATGAGAGCACTGTTGTACATCTCTCTGCTTTTGTGTCTGGACTTGGCCACTGTGGAATATGTGAAGTGATCCTGTTTGACTCTGTAATTTACAACACAAGGCTCTTTTTCCTTTTCCTTGGAACTGGTTCCCAAGGTGGTGTAAACCGCACAGAGATTCTGTGCCCTGCAGCTTTATCTGCTGCCCTCCTCTCTTGGCCACTCACTCCATGGGCACAGGCAGCTGCCCTGGGAGGGTTGATGGGATTCCTCCAAAGCCAGAGGATTTTTCAGTTGGCACCTGCTCTGCTAGCACAGGCTTTAATGTCTTTAGGCAAGATCATCACATACCCATGTGTTCCCATCTTCTGGCTTTGGTGACCTGGTTCTCCACAGCTTTCCTTGACTCCCGGAGTTTCGTTGGATGGTGTGTGAGGATCCAGGTCTTTCTGAGCCTTGGTTAACAGAAAGATCAGCTGGAAGCATTTAGGCTTTTCTCACCCAAGTGCCCACCCTCAGCATAGCTGAATGATGCCCCAAGGTGGAGGAGCCTTCAGCTGTCCCTTGAACGTCTGAGCGTTTCGTTTTGCTTTTCACCTCGGTACCCCTGAGTTCAGGCTATGCCTGTAGTAGCAGTTAGGTGTTTGGCTTGGTACCCTTGAGTTCAGGGTATGCCTGTAGTAGCAGTTAGGTGTTTGTTTCCTGAGTGTAGCAAAAAAATGTCTATTTATATTTTGGTGTGTTGTTAACATTCTTTGAACTTCACATACAATAGGGTAGCACACGTTTACAGCAGGAACAGCTTACTCACTAGATTTCACCCAAGTGTTTGTTTCATTGGAAGTGAAGGAACTAGGATAAATCTTAATGGATAAAGGCCTTTGAGCTCTGTAATATTACTACACTGTTGAAAATACTCCCTTTATTCTATTTTCCTGTTTTAATTTTTTAAAGCTCCTTTTCTCACCATTTTTCCTACTGTCTGAGCACAGGGTACCCCCAGATCTCTGGTGCTGTGCCAGTAAAGGTTTTCCAGGTCTCAGAGGAGCACCATGCTTGCCTACCTTCAACACAGCCTTTGCCAGATCTGGGGTTTGTCATTGTTACTGCTCTCTTGATAGGACATAATTAGCATACTTTTAAATAAGTTATCCTCCACTAAAACCCTAGTTTGAATCTGTTTGGGGTTTTTGATTCTGGTAGGATACGTTCAGAAGTGACAGTCCATGGTACTTGTGCCATTGGATGTGCACACACCTTGCCTGGTGTTTCTTCAGCTGAGGTAGCTGGTGCCATGACAAAACACTGTCACCAGATTGCCAGCCATGGGTTTCTCTCTTTTGCAGATAGTTTGCTCTCCACTGGTGCATTAGGTGTGGCTACCTGAAAGGATGAACAGGACTGCTAAAATCAGAAGGCAATACTTTCACTCTGAACTTCATCAGCCTGTGACTCTTACCTTGAGCAGCCACAAGTGATTTCTGCCTGTGCATTGATAGTTCTCCTTGAGCTTTCTGCAAGTATCAAGGACTTTGCATTATCCTTTACTTGGTCTTCACTGCTGCCTGCCAGTTCTGTGCCATCCATGGTGCATCAACACAGGGTTTTAACTTCTGTCTCTCTCAGACCTTTATGTGCAGAAGAAGATTTCATTAGCTTTAGCCAACAGAATTCCTAGTTACTTTTCTACTGATTCTGTTCTAGTTCAATACTTTTCCTTTCCTTTTTTTGCAATGCTCTTTCGTGTAGCTGATGACAGTCGTACGCAAAATTTAGGTTAATTTATAGTACATTGAAGCTTTGGCTAATTAGGGGTATAAATAGTTATAAAATAAATGAAACACGAAACTTGGAAATTTTATTTCAGACAACAAATTCTCTACAATGCCTGAGGTAAAAGTTCTGAACAAAAGGAACTTCCAGCGTGAAGAGTGATCTCTTTGTTACAATGGCAGGAATGTTGCATGCTGAGTTTGACTTTTTCCACAGGTATATTTGGGTTTTTTCCCTGTGTAAAAATAAATAGGGCAAAAGCCACAGAGAATTTCTGCATAGACCTGCAGAGGAGCATGCCCTGAGTCGCAGACTGTCTTGATCTCCTGCAGGATTCTGCAGCTCTCTGCCCTGTAGGGGACTGTAATTTTCCGTTGTCTTCTCTGCATGCTACCACACACAGCCTCCCGTGCTCCCTTTGTTAGCTGCTACCTGTAACAAATTGAGGTTTTTTCTGTCCTGTAGCACAGGAACCAGGGATCTTCAACCCTGTGCTGGCAGTGTAATCCAACAGCTCAAGTCGTGCATGGATTTCTCACTGTGCAAATCAATCTGCTAAATAAATGGCTATGCAATGACCTCTTTTCTGGGAGTCATCAGCGCCGAAGGATCATTCCAGTGCTCTTTTATCAACCTCTTTCATGTTTGTTCCCCTCAAGTACTAACAGAAACTATCTGATGGAGAATAGAATTTCTCTAGATAACAATAGTGATTTTTAAAAATAACATTTGAGTATTTGAAACATTTAGTCATGAGCTCCTAGCGATACTTCACTGTGCTGCTATAAATAGTAGTGTGTTTCATTCAGGAGTGGCTGAATTCACCTCGTGAAGTGATTGCATCAACTCGTGTTTGCTCTGACAATCCCCAAAACCTCTTATATTGTTACCTCTGTGTAGAAGAGAGATGTGTAATGGAGTTTGTATAGTCTGGACTCACTGTACGTACAGGAGTGAGTGTTTAGCTGAAGTATGTGTAAGTCTGAGAACTTCCATCCCTCCTCTCCCAAAGGCTGAATTTCCATTCACTGCACGTGCTCTAGTGACTCTCGGTCTCCTAGATTGATACATTGCATCACAGTAGGATGTTAAATTAATGTGGATTAGAAAGTGATTAACTAACACAATTAATACATAATTGAAATTGTCTGTTTGGGGTTTCAGCATTTAGCTTTTGAACAGAGCCAAATCCATAACATACATGTTTGAAATGACCAACCTTTGCCTGGTTTAGAGCTGAAGTCTTCGACAAGTCACTGTTTGCATTAGATTTCTCTCTGTAGACCAAGTTCTGTCATGGGTCCACCCATGTTTGTCTCAGCTTTCTCCAAATCATTCCACAGGAATGTTACAGAGTAGAAACTATGTATGAGTGAAAATACATGTGTTTTTAGACCAATTACAAGTGTAATTTTCTTTGTTTATCGATGTAGGCATAGCTGAAACCTCAGATCAAGGGAATCAGGGAATCAATCTCCATTACTCATCCAATGTGATACAAAATTGTGCTTGGTTTTCAGACACAGCATGTCTGTTCGATAGGTGATCATGAATAGTGTCATAGAGATTGTCTCAGAATAATGACTGTGGCAGCATAGCAAGCTTCATAAAGGAAAAAGCAAAATCACCTCCATAGTTTTACTGTTCTACCTTCCTTATCTCTTCATGATACTCTTGGATATAGTGGCAATGCAAGAAGAAAGTATGGTATTCATAGCATCATAGAATTTTAGGGGTTGGAGTGGACCTTACAGCTCATCTAGTCCCAACCCCTGCCCTGGGCAGGGACACCTCCTCACTAGATCAGGTTGCTCAAGGCTCATCCAGCCTGGCCTTGAACACTGCCAGGGTTGGGGCAGCCACCACATCCCTGGGCAACCTGGGACAGTGTCTCACCACCAGAACAGGGAAAAGCTTTTTCTAACATCTAACCTAAACATTCCCTCCTTCAGTTTGAACCCGTTACCCCTTGTCCTATCACTGCAGTTCCTAACACAGAGTCCCTCTCTGGCTCCTTGTAGGCCCTTCAGATACTGAAAAGTTGCTCTGAGGTCTCCACACAGTCTTCTCTTCTCCAGGCTGAACAGCCCCAACCCCCTCAGCCTGTCCTCATAGCTATTGGATGGCATGGTGTGGCTTGAAAGATCATTTTTTTCAGAAATATCTTTGTAATCCCTTGGTATTTTTTTAAGATACGTGCCTGTCCCTAGGCGTGGCAGAACTCAAGTATCTTAGTGCTGGATGTTTTCCCCTATTTGTGGCTGCTGTTTAAGACCATATCCTTTTGATTTAGAGTGCAGCTAAGACTTGTAAACAATCTGGGTGAGAAAGACTGTCTCATCAGCTTTGCTGTATTTTATTTTGAGTTTTTTTCTCCCTCCACCCCCTTTCTCCCTCTCACAGCAGCATATAAACTCATGACAATTTAGATGGTAGTTCATCATAAGGAAGTCTTATGCTGCTGCTGTAGGATGAGATTTTCTTCAACTAGTTTTCTGTTTTCCTACTGTAAAACTGCCAGAACACTTTGGTGAAAGGTGAGTGGATATTCAATTTAAAACTTATGTACTAGAAACTTAGAAAATTACTCCTAACTAAAAAGCAGGTTAACCTCAAGCACACTTACTGCCAGTTTGGTGGGATGGACACTGCTCTATTTCTAGTTCTGTTTGCTCTTCCTTCCTGCATCTCCTGCCAATGACAGTAACACCTGATTAACAGACATTTAACTGCTTTTTTCACTCCCTGCCAATTCCTCCAGTAGTCTGAAAGCTGAACTACATACCAAAATAAAGTCCCTTTGGCCTTTAAGGTTTCTCTCTCAAGTGCCAAGACTGTCATATTTCCAATATGAAGGGCCTCTGGCTTTTGGGTTTTGCATTTGAGGTAGGAAGTGATGGTTATATTTGCTTTGCAATAGATAAATTATGACACATTCACTTCCTGGGACACTTTTTTCCAAAGAAGTACTAGAAAAATGTGAGTGTTCTTTAGGATCACCTTGGAATCATGTTGAATTTTTTTATAATACTCTCAATGTGAAAAAGTAAGGGGAAAAGTGATACAGTGCAATATGTGCCTTATATATCAGAAAGAAACATCAAAAAATTGAACAGTATAGGTTCCTCCTTCCCTCCTTTCTCTGGGTCACAATCACTTTCAGGAGGATTCAATATTCCAGGGATTCAGCTCTGTCCTTTGACACAGCTTGGCCACCCCCTGCAGCTCTAGCTGACTGACTAGGTGTTTTCACCCTCCACAGCTCTAGCTGACTGACTAGGTGTTTTGGAGTGGATTAGAATTGGCAGTATTATGCATATTCCAGCAGCATAATTATTCCTGAGATTGTAAGAGTAATTAGGATCTGAAAAGTTCAGCTCTTTTTTTTTTTTTTTTTTTTTCTTTTTTTTAAATGAAGGGGTTATGCATTCTAAGTCTTTGTTTCTGGGGTTTTAGGCAGTTTTATGTGTGCTCATTTAGAATGAAATTTGTTTTGCAGTGTTACAAACTATACATAGCTGAATGCTTAGAAGTGTTATCCTGAGAGGCTTCAAATTCCAGGCTTTTTCTGTACATTGATTGGGAGAAGGTGATTCACACAGTGGGGAGACCCCTCTGTGCTCCAAGCGGTACCGATGGAGGGTGAGGGAATTAATTTCTTATGAGGTACTTCACATCTCACAGCATGAGATCCATAGGGAGCATTTCATGATGGCTTGAAGAGGAGAAAAATGACAATCTCATATTGAAGCTGTTGAGGGGAAAAAAAGTATAATGAGAAATAGTTCCACATGGAAGAATCCACATTTACTCTGGTGGATATAGTTTTCCATGCCCATGTGGGGTTTGGTGTGCTCTCCCCCTTGTGTTTTTAAATACTTTTACCTGTTTATCACAGGAATAGGTTTTCTTGAGTCAGGTGTCCTTAAACAAGTGCACCAGGATTGGTATATGGGAGTAGGGAACCTGTGTCACTGAGTAAATAGGGTGATTTTCAACCTAAAATACTGGTGGGTGATTCGTTCTCTGTGTTTCTTATATTAAAAAAGGAAAAGTAAGAAATATAAATTAATTTCTTTCTGCAGGCTTTTGATGTACAGTAAAAATAGGCTTTGAAGTGCTGTGTGAAAAGGCCAGGGAGCTTTTGCCATTTCAGAGGAATTTTTGTCCTTTAAAATGTCAGAAATGTCAAGTTCTGCTGTTACTGTCTTGTCAGAGGATTCCGTGAACGACTTCTAAAATGTTCCTTTAAGAGATCTCTCAGGCAGGAGTCAATAAAGTGGCACTGCTGTGAATCCTGAAAGGTTCTTTTGAGGTAAATAGAAAAGTGTGCATGTAATTGTTCTTTAAATGGTTTCATATTTCAATGAGGTTATTTGCATTCACAAAGTTACTCTCTCCACTTCCAGGATGGGGAGCAAAGAGGACTTAAAAAAGTTTGTTTGAAAGAATGAGAGACAGTTAAAACTGGAGCTGTAAACAAGTGCCTTCCTTTGTGTTGGGATCTGGCACAGAGTTGTCCATGGAGATGGATAGGTTTGGAGAAGATCTTCCTTTTGGTTTACTTACCTAACATGGGCCCTTCCACAAGGGATCTCGTTTTTCACTTAGACATTACACTTGTAGGAGCGAGTTGAAAATGTGAAGAGTAAAATAGTATTTGCAATAATTCTGCATTTGAGGGGCAAATACTCCTAGGGCCTATTGCTGGACAAATTGGCACAAGGAAACCCAGAGGTTCTGCACCAGCCTCGGCACTTCTGGCAGCCAAGCACTCACCTTGGAGACTTTCAGGCCTCGTGACCTTCAATATGACAAATCCTTTGTCTGCTCCCAGCAAAGCATGTGAGAAGTCAGATTAATTTTGTTTAGCTACTGATGGCTGAAGCACTGTGTTAGCTGACTGTGGCAGAACAAACCCACAATAATTAAGGTCATGAACCTCTTGACCCTTCTCTGTGAACTCATGTGTTTTGATATAACTGAAGACTGAAACAGGATTGAACTGGATCTTCCCTTATGAAGAGCTGTTGGGGGTTTTGAGACAGGTGTTTGCAGGTGTCTTTACTGTGTTGAATGGCACAGCAGGATTTGAAGATCAGGGTTTCTATAGCTGCATATGGAAAAATAATTGTTTTTATCTTTGCATGGCAAATCCAGGTGTGGAAATTTCCCCAGTAGTGACAACATGGTTCCGACATGCAAAATAAGTTGTGAAACTGCTTTTAATGGTTTTATATTGTTGTGGTATTGTTCAGAATTCAAAATGATTTTATAACTCAAAAGGAGAACCATTTATAAGCAGCATAGAATCTTAGAATTTAAGGGTTGGAATGGACCTTA
>NW_008659849.1:12844-14436 GCF_000695815.1 Acanthisitta chloris
CCCTTGTCCTGTCACTGCAGTTCCTAACACAGAGTCCCTCTCCAGCTCCTTGTAGGCCCTTCAGAGATTGAAAAGTTGCTCTGAGGTCTCCACACAGTCTTCTCTTCTCCAGGCTGAACAGCCCCAACTCCCTCAGCCTGTCCTCACAGGGGAGATGCTCCAGTGCTCTTAGCAACTTTGTGGCTCCTCTGGACTTGCTCCAACAGTTCCATGTCCTTGTTATGTTGAGGACACCAGAACTGTGTGCAGTATTCCAGGTGGGTCTCACAGAGCAGAGCAGAGGGGCAGAATCAGCTCTTTTGCCCTGCTGCCCACACTCCTGTGGATGCAGCCCCGGATTCCATTGGTTTCTGGGCTGAGCTCACACTGCAGCTCATGCTGAGCTTCTCATCTAAACAAACATTAAATGTTGAATGCCGAATTGTAACAACTGACATAAAATGCCTGGCGTGTCTCTAGGACCTGTATCTTTGTTTCAACATCACTCTTAGGTTGTGTGAGGGTTTGTTTCTTTGTGCTTGTTTTAATTAAGGTGCAATGTACAGGGCCCTATAATTAGTGAGCATAGGATTTTTGTCAGTCAACACATAGCCTGAAATGATCAGTCATTTAATTAAAGCTCTGACATTTATTAACTTATTGTAGTATCGATCGCTGTTTACCTTTTAGCTCAATATTTTTTTTTTTACTATTTCCACAGAGAACTGATTTGGATAAATGTGCAGGTCTGCTTTAAAATGAAATTGTACTTGGATACATTGAACTAAATCAGAATGTGTTTATCACAGAGTCATGGCACAGCTGCTGGAGACAACTGGCAGAGGGCAGGTTTAGATTAGATATTGGAATAAATCCTTCCCTTCCCTGTGAGGGAGGCACTGGCACAGGGTGCCCAGAGCAGCTGTTGCTGCTCCATCCCTGGGAGTGTTCCAGACCAGGTTGGATGGGGCTTGGAGCACCCTGGGCTGGTGGGAGATGTCCCTGCCCATGGCAGGATTGGAACTAGATGGTCTATGAGGTCCTTCCAACCCAAATCTCTCTGATTCTATGACATAAACAAAGGAAATCATTCTAGTGGGTTGGATTTTCTTTTTTTTTCCTATTATGCTGCTCCATCCCTGGGAGTGTTCCAGACCAGGTTGGATGGGGCTTGGAGCACCCTGGGCTGGTGGGAGATGTCCCTGCCCATGGCAGGATTGGAACTAGATGGTCTATGAGGTCCTTCCAACCCAAATCTCTCTGATTCTATGACATAAACAAAGGAAATCATTCTAGTGGGTTGGATTTTCTTTTTTTTTCCTATTAATTCCTCCCAAGGTTGTACAGGGAGTGCTTTGGAACAGACACATTCTGTGAAACAAAACATGTTCAGTTTCTGGCCATAGGCCTCTGAATATGGAAATATATTTTCAGAAGAGTCTTGGAGTGCAATATGGGTTATGGTTCTGTAGTTATTTTTAGTAATGTGTGTAACTTTAAACATTTCAGTGCAGGATCATTGCTTTGGTTCAGCTTGTGCTACTTTCAGTCACTAAATAAGCCCAGGAATGCAAAGTGAAGGTGCACCTGAATAGCCTCAAACATCAGGAATG
>NW_008659849.1:14450-16270 GCF_000695815.1 Acanthisitta chloris
GTGTGTACAACTCACACTTGGAGTGGTGTTTAAGGAGAGAGGTCAGGGTGCCTGTCACGATGCGTCGCTTACTGCGTTTTAGTTCGTGCAGTCACTGGCACACACAGGACTGTGTGATGTAACTGGCCTCGTGTTGGTGTGCTCTGTTTATAGCCTCACATACTTATTGCTTTGCAGACAACTTGGCTGAGGGAGACAGTTTTAAAAGTTCAGAGTGAGGCTCAAGCTCCAGGGTTTGCATTCCCAACATCAGTTTTCCTGTAGAGGTGGCCCAGGGAGATCCTGACTGCTGGTGCTGTGTGCAGTCTGGATCCCAGTCCAGCTGCTGTGTCCTGATTCCCTGCACAGTGATGTGCACAGCATCTACAGACTGTGGTGTGGAGTCAAATGATAGTTTATAACTAAGACTCCAGCTGTTCTGGAATATGGGGTTTGGGAGACGTGCTCTTACTATGGATGTGATAATATTGCTCGTTTTACTCCACAAACTGAAGTGCTAGAGCCTGCAGATGTGTTTCTGAATGTGTGTGACTACTTTTGGAAAACAATTACTTATGTTTGAAATCTTGATACTTATTTCAGATTGATATTGGTAAGGAGAAGTAGGCCCTAAAAAGCCATTAAGTTCTGGCTGAGGGAGGGGATGGTGACAACGATTTCTGAGAACATATTGTAATAATAATGACCACCCATCCCTGGAAACAATGAACATGTATGAGCATTTAATGGATAAAAACCATGAAGTTTTTGTCCCTGGTTGCACAAGTTTGCTGGAGTGATCCACCTTGTGCCCAGTGCTGAATGAACAAATACCTGCTACTCAGAGATACAAGGCTGGGAGTAGTTCTTTTCCAGGTTTTCTGGGCATCAATATGTCAAAAATACTGTTGTGGTTTAACCCCAGCAGCAGTCAGGAGCCACACAGCCACTCACACACTCCCCCACCAGCAGGATGGGGAGAGAATCAGAAGGGTAAAAGCTATGAAAACTCATGGGTTGAGATAAAGACAGTTTAATAGAGAAAGCAAAAGCTGCACACACAAGCAAAGCAAAACAAGGAATTAATTCACTGCTTCCCACAGACAGGAGGTGTTCAGCACCTCCAGGAGAGCAGGGACCATCACACATAACGGTTCCTTGGGAAGACAAACACCATCACTCCAGATGTCCCTCCTTCCTCCTTCTTCCTCCCACCTTATATACTGAGCATGATGTCCTATGGTATGGAATATCCCTTTGGTCAGTTTGGGTCACCTGTCCCAGCTGTGTCTCCTCCCAATCTCCCATGCACCCCCAACTCCCTTGCCAGTGTGGCAGTACAGAAAGCAGCAAAGGCCTTGGCTCTGTGTGAGCTCTGCTCAGCAATAACAAAAACATCTCTGCATTATCAACCCTGTGTTTAGCACAAATCCTAAACATAGCCCCATATTAGCCACTGGGAAGAAAGTTAACTCTACTTCAGCCCAAACCAGCACAAATACCCCTGGTGTTTCATGAAGGCCTATTATGATTTATTTTTAAATGTGTTTTGAGTGACTGTTCATGTGACAAAACCTCAACCTACTGAACTAGATCTCTTTCACCACCCTCTGTAGTGAGTAGAGGCTTCAGAGGTGCTGCAAAAGTGGTTTCTCTGGTCACTCTAAGCGATCTCAAGGAGTGCAGCCTTGCATGGATGAAGTAAATCCTTGTGAATACTTTACTGCCAGTACGTGGCCAAATAAACTGTGTCCCATTCCCATAGCTAATTCTTGTTTCTGCAGTCCTTGAGAGTATTCAGTTCTGAGCTGTAACTGAGTTCCTTGCTGGGGCTTAAGGGG
>NW_008659850.1:0-245 GCF_000695815.1 Acanthisitta chloris
AGCCTCGTGCGCCGCCTCTGCTCCGCGTCTGATAGCGCTCCAAGGGGTTTTGGCAGCGCGTGGGAAATCGCGTCCGTGCCGCGCTCCCCGCGGGCCCCGCAGCGCCGAGCAGGCTGGGTGGGTGGGTGTTTTTCCACTGCACAGTCACAGCGGTTCACTTTGCTTCCCTCCTTGTCAAATGCCAACGGTGCGTTTTTTCCCCGCGTCGCGTTCCCGCGGATGTCAGTAGTGCCGAGCGGCGGGAG
>NW_008659850.1:289-12122 GCF_000695815.1 Acanthisitta chloris
CCTGCGCGGCTGAGCCTGCCCCAGGTCCTGCCGAGCTGCGGCAGGGCGAGGGGCTCTTCGGGAATTCCATCTGCTCTATGAAGAGCTATTTAATTCTGCTTTATAAAACCTACCGGAGATTATCTGTGCGGTTAATCAACTACGCTCCATTTAGTAATGAAAGTAAACTATGACCTCTGAGCTGTGAATGTTTTCAAGCGTTATGTCCTAGCATAGTGGTAGTTATATAACGATATTATCATGCAGTTGTGTTAAGGCGCATGAAATATTTAAAGGGTTCTTTAATATTTTAAATATAAGCCGTTATGTAATTACTGGTCTGGATGGCTCAGGAGAAAACATGCCTAAAAATGCAGAGTAGCTGCATCGAAGAAGGTGTTAACAAATGTGCTTTATTTAGCATCATTCTTTTGCAGAAATTTACGTGTAAACCAGCAAAAATAATGGACATGGGACTTGAAATTGCCTAAGAACAGGCAAAAGCCTTCTGAAATAAGATGAAGTAATAAAAATTCTCTCAGCTTTTCTCCCATTATTAACATTTAAATGTCCTTGTCTCAGTGCAAATATTGTGCGAATCCTTATGAAAGGGAGATGTGTATAAATAATAAAAAACCAACCAAAATTTCCTTAATAAGAACTTTTGCTTAATGTTTCCAGAAACTGTTGCTAGTATGGATCTTTTGTTTGTTTGTTTACATTCAAATATGTAGTATCAGCACCAGTTGCTTAGTTTTTTGTATTTGCATTTAGTGATAATTGACATTACATCAAAGTGTACCTTTTCCATCCCTAAATTTTGCAAGAAGTAAAAATAAGAAGCTAAGCAAAACATTTCTGTCCTTGTCCAGGTTTGTATTATCTGCTGTGCTGCTCTAAACCAACAAGGCATTTCCAGTTTTACTTCTGACAGACATTGAAAAGTAATGCAGCCTCAACACAGCTTCATGATAATGGCAGAACTTACTGATTTCATAGATTCTAAAACTGAGCATCATAAACACCTTCTGTAGGAGAAGTCCCACATTATTAAGGTTATGGAACAAAGAGCTTTTAAGTGCCTTTTTGAGCATGTCCTTCTTATAGAGTCTTAACTATGTGATCACATACTGTCTTTGTATCTGCAGGAACCCTGTCTCATTCACTGCATGGGATAGATGGAGCTCACTTAACACAATTCAGCGTTTTTCATTGATCATAGTGTGAGCCCATGATTTATGTATTCCATGTTACTCGACTCTGCTTTGAAGGCAGAACTGATAACATCAGAATGAGCTTTGCTAAAGTGCTTATCCATATGTGATCAGAATGCCTCACAAAGAATCATTAGTTTATCAAACACTACCCAAGATGAGACAAGACTTTTACAGATGGTGAACAGAGGCGCAAAGAGGGTTAGGTGAAAAGCATTCACTCGTTTTTGGTGTCCAATTTGAAATTTCTAGAATTTATTTCAAACATATTTATATATGTTTTTTCAAGTTATACCTGATACTGTTTTTTGTAACAATCCTGAGTGCTGCACAGGTCTGTGAGTATGTCTGCAGTGGATGGGGAAAAGAGGAATTCACAGTTAATTACAAACTGTGGAAGATTTTGGGTTAAATGGTGTGCTGTGTGCCAGTAGGAGGAATGGAGAAACTACAAAAGGGAGGACTTTAGTCATTAAAGCCTTCGTGGCATATTACAGAGCCCCTGCCCCTTTTTCTTCCTTGAAGCCCAGCCTCATGGACTTCATATATTTCTGCTCTTCAGTAGGTAAGACAGGAGTCCTGCCTGCATTAGGTCTTGGATCATCTTCTGTACATGTTCATCCTGTGCACTGAGAGGCAGAGTAACTTTGAATAAGCAGCACATATTTGTGTCAGTATTGTATAAAAATGAACATGCCCGAGGGAAGTGGATTTTGGTTGCACAGACAGCAGTTTACCATTCTATACCTTTTGAGTGCTTGATTTAGTAACCTTAAAATATTCTTCTTGTTTGTGGGGTAAAATGTGCATACATGTCCCATATACTTTCTTAAAACCTAGAAATTTAAAGCAAAGGGAATTAAAAAAACCCTGAACAAATCAAGAAAAGGCAGAAAAATTTAGTTTTTCAAAATAAATTTGTCCTTGCCTTACCGTATTGGACCTACAGTGGTTACCAACAGGATTGGAAAAGTTGAATTTTTGCAAAAGCTCTTGAACGTTTAGCTTTATGACTGATAGCGTTAAGAGAGAGAGTGCAGTCCCTTTTATTGACAACAGTGGTAAAGCAGAGTGGCATAACTTGTAGTGCATTTGCTCAGGTAGTGGAAGAGTGGTGAAAAATCAGAGTCCTTTGTGTTTCAGGTTTTAGAGAACAGGTACCATGGTGCATGAAGGCTCATGTGCCAGTCTTCTGCAAGCACGGTCCTTTTCACTTCATCCTTTATATGTATCCTAGTGACTGTCTCCTTATCCTCCTGCAGCCAGTCTCAGTCTTTGTTTTTTAGGTATTCTTGGTCTTGACCATTCCAAATTTCAGTTTCATGTCTCACCCACTCCAGTCTCTCCTTGCTTTTTGCCTGTCAGCATTCCTTCAATTTACTTTTCTTTCTTCACTGGAGCTTCCTCTTCTAGATTTGCTATGTCAGTCCAGTCTAGTCTCCTTCATCAGTTTCCACTCACCTTTTCAGTGCTTTTACCAGACATTGGTGTCAATTTCTATTTTTCTTGATAAACCATAAGGTGACTTATGGTCTATGAAGAGGTTCAGTTCTTCTCCACTGAAACAACACAGTAGTTTCGTCTTGGAAGTTCGTTAGTTTCTGGTACGTTTTTAGAGATATGTGAAAGAGCTTAGCATTAGCTCAAAGCTTGTCTATGCTGATGGCTTCAAACCATAGTCACGAACATCTTTGGAAGTAAAAGACTTTTTTGCTGAAAGAAGTTCCACTGTTCCTTTTAAAAACTGAACTCTCGGACAAACTGAATTTGGCATGTATGTATGTGTTTCTACACATGCATTGACAGAAAACAAAGACAGCAGTTCATCAGAGTTTTAAGTAGTAGTAAACATTAGGAGTACTGAACAACTTAAATAGCCCCAATTATGAAGAGACATCAGCAATTCTGACTGAAGCCTATACTGTATTTTTTCCCTGTAAGTTTTGCAGGGCCCTGTGCTGGCAAATGAAATAACTGATGATTTGGGTTTTGTTTGGGTTCATAATAATTTTTGTCATTTTATTTTTAGATATTTTTTTTTACAGCTACTTTAGAGAAATATTTGCAACAAGTAGATGTAAACCTCTTACTGAATTGAGATCTGGATGAAACTTGTGGAGTTACTACTGTACCACAGTATTTTGTTTAAATGAAATAGTCTTTTTGATGTGATAAAAATAGTACTTAAAATAACTTAGTAGCTCTCATGTCTGAAACAGGGAGCATGGCTGAGTTATGGCTGGCACTACAGACTGAATATTATAATTAATGTGAGACAGGATGTTAAAATGAGGAAATATAAATCTGCCTCTTTGACAAGTTCTTTGCTTACATTTATGTAATGCTGTTGACAGACAGTGGCCAGATTATGTGTTGTTCCCATGAAAAGGAGTTAGCTTGTAGCACAGAGATCAGGATTTAGTCATGAGTGTTCTTTTTATAGCTTTATTGGAAACGTCCTGCTTTACCATAGACAACTCAATTTCCTCCAGTTTAGCAAGGGAGTTGAACGCAAGCTTAATTGTCAGTTGCTGTTGATTCCTGGTCAAGCCAGTACTCAAAGCTGTTATGCATAGACTTGAATTTCCTGCTGTATTAGTTTCTGCATGAAATTGTTTTCTTTTTTATAAAATACGAGTAATGCATTTCAGCTTAACTACTAAATTTAATTTGTAAAAATCAAAGAATGGTGTTTGTATGTTCAGTTTGCTCAGAAAAGTTGTGCAGTTTCTCTCCTTGGAAGTTTTCAAGACTCAAATAGATAAAGCCCTCAGCAACCTGATGAAATCTGTTAGCTGACCCTGCTTTGAGTAGGAGGATGGGCTAGAAACCTCCTGATGTCCCTTACAGCATGAGCTATGCTGTGACGTTCTGATGTCCCTTACAGCATGAAATACCCTATGATGTTAGTCTGTCATTCTCTGTGAGGGGCAAATAGCAATACATGGTCTGAACAGTACTTTCTGAAAGGGTATCTGAAGGATAGCTGTGCCAACAGATGAAACATCTCATGTGTGAATATTTGATGTTACAGACCAAATTCCCTTGATAGTTTTCATTGGTAATTGTATTTAAATGCAGAGCTAGGTTTGCTCTGTGCACTGGGTAGGCTTGTAATATAGCAATATTACAGGCCTGTTTCAAGGGAGATAATAGAGGATTCAGTAGCTTGGTCAGTTGACTTTGGTATGTTGTAAAGTGTTGTAGTACTTAATCTTCGGTTTCATTGGAAAATATGATCCCTTTTATTAATGCAGGTGGTTTATGTTATGAAATTCATATTTTTCATAAAAAATCTCACACTCTTAATCTGAATGTAAATATTTGAGACAGACACTGGATTCTGGTGACTTCATGTTGTCTCAGTGTCATTCCTAGTTAAGGTGCTAGTCTTTCTGGGAGTGATCAGTGCTTGCTGAGTGAGGGAGATGGCTACATGCCTTGTCTCAGGCAGAGGGATGGGACAGCAGAAGAGTGGCTGGTTCTGACACATCAGCTGCAGTGAGATGAGGAATTTTGGATTTACTGTAGCTGGGACAGGAGTCCATGTCATTGTAAACTTTTTTATTCTGTAAAACCAATGATTTTTTTGAGTACTGACATATAATTCAAGTAATACGTGGTGCAGTGATGCATATGTATTTTTTTAAAAAACTTTGTTGATTTTATGAGCACCATAAATTCACCTTTCAGATATAGTTCTGTTTTTCACTGTGTTTGTTCTTCAGGCATTTCATGTTCAGGTCTAATCACAGCTTAGGAGAAATAAAACAATTTCTTCTGTGAGAAAAAAGGAGAAGCAACCATACACTGTAAATATTTCCTAATGAAGACTTCCTCCTAGATAACTATTTCCAACTAGAATGCTTTTTTTGAAACTTGAAATAAAGCTGACTTTGGTATTTCCAACTAGAATGCTTTCTTTGAAACTTGAAATAAAGCTGACTTTGTTTTGATAAAGACAGTCAGTTGTCTTGCCAGCTACTCACTAACAAGACCTGAAATAAATTTGAAATAAATTAACTGTCTCTACGTTGAGGAGCAAACCTACATTTTCCTTTACCAACCATTACTAGTGAACTTGTTAAAGTGCAGAGTAGGCTAACTTACCTATTGATAAGGTTTGCTGTTTCTAGAAGTTTGAAGACTCGTTGTTGTTGCTACTAGCACTTTTAGCTAAAGCATTGCGCTTTTTCACTATGAACATTTCTGAGCAAAATAAAAAGAAAATGATTAAGATAAATGAGAAAAAAGCAGCTAGAAAGACACATTTTTTGTTTTCCGAATTTCTTCTTGTGAAGAATAAGGCCATCACTGTTTTGTACTATTGCCAGGAGCCCAGCTTCTCTTTCATCAGCAGTCTACAGTTTACTTCTTTTATAAAAATGAACTTTGGAATATTAAACAGTTTCCACTTCAGATTTTCATTATAAAGGAGCTCCAAGGGACACCAGCTGCTGCAGAAATAGATCTTGGGAAAATGGGTGTTCTGAAATGCTCCTTTTTCCCTTGTCACTTCCTGAACTCTCTTTGCTCCGTATTTTATTGTACCTTTTCCCTCTGACTGGCCCTCCAATTTTTCAGTTTTTTAACGTATTTTGAGAAAGTATCCAGTTTTGCCACTAAGAATAGGTGTAGCTGTGATATCCTTGGAAAATGCACAATCAGGACATCACAATGGCAAAATTAGTCTACAACTTGACTGTAATAGGTTGGTTGTGAAAGTCACAAGCTAAAGACTGATTAATGTGAAAGTTTAGCATTATCTAAGATTTAAAAATTATGTTTGATTTTAGTTTTGATTGTTTTAATGTCTTTCTTGACTTCTTATATACGAATTGTGCCTTCTATTGTAAAACAGTCAAATAAAATGCCCCAAAACTCTCCACTAAAGACTGACTGGTGGCACAGTGCCAATGGTGACTTCATTCTAAACAACTGGGGTGATAGTTACACTTTGTTGTTTAAACATCCTGCCTTAGGTCTCATCAGATGGATACTTTGTTATGAGTTCTTTTTTAGTTGATTTTTTTTTTTTTTAATTCAGGGTAGGAGGAAAGGTTTGCCCTCAGAGTTATGAAGGCAATGATGAATAAGATCCTCCTTTCTTTGGCTCATCATAAGAGTTCATTGCCTCTTTCCTTTCTTGGTATTGATCTACCCCATTGAAAAGTAGGTTTTAGCAAAATTTACTGATTCATTAACTGAAAAATTACAGTCTATGATGAATAATTCCTGTCACAACCAATTTATGTCATAATTCTTGCCTTTTTATAAAATAGTTTATCTGTGTAAGCATAGTATTAGCAGTTTAGATGAAGAATTAATTTCCTTTTGATTAGCTGGTATTTATAAAGTAAGAATCTGGAAAGCATTGGAAAAACCTAATGAAAATTATTTTTAAAAATTGCTTAAATGGAAAAAATACTAAACTGTCTCATCTGCCACAGTGACCTCATCTAGACATTATTTTAGCGTGTATTTGTATACATACTCAAACATATCTGTATGCAGGGTCTTCCCACACACACACACTTCTGTTTGTTTGAAGATAATGAACTGCTGAGGAAAGTTATCTCTATTAACTACTCAAAAAATAACAAAAGGGAAGAGAAGCAGATAATCTCAAGTAGAGTGATTTTGAAGAAATAGTTTAGAAGTTACTAATTGCATTATTAAAATGTCAGTATAAAAACTACTTTGAGTTACTTGCATTGTATTACTGAAATTAATAAGATGCTTTTTTATTCTTCTGGTGGTCTTCTGCCAATATGTGCAGAACATGAGTCATTACTTGAGGAATTTTCTCGAAGTATTTGTCTATGTTTCTTCTTGGAAAAATCATATTGATTATGAATCAGGAGCAAGACCAATGTGACCCTTTGGGATAGTGGAGTGGATAATTATTTTAAAAATGTTAAATAATTTTTTGGTTTTTAATGTGATGGTGATACATGTTGTATTAGCTAAGAATACTTGAGATGACTAAAGGAGTTTGAGTGAGAAAGACTTGATTGCATTTTCATTACCAGCAATTTGATGGTTCATTTATTATTAGGCTGTGTGATTACAAAATGTGATTTGAGAGCATGGAGGAAAGTGGTATGTCTGAGAAGAAAGATTCATTTGCACTTAGTTGAAACACAGAAAAAGATAAACCTGACTAAACGAGGTATTTTGTTGCTGTGGAAATGGGAGTTTTGAATCTGCTGCTCAGAGTGGCAAAGTCCTAGAGAAACCTGGAGGCATAAAGGGAGTTTTGTAGTTAAAGCAGCCCCAGGTTTGTAATAAAGCACAGCTGTTCCCACTTCCGCTCACATTCCTTCATTGTAACACATTCTGTGGGTTCTCTACAGACCAGCTGACCCAGTCCTTAAATGTGGCTGAACCATAAAACCTGTTTTGTCTCATTTCTATGAGATCTTCTTTGAAGCGTTCAAAAGATATAAAGACTTCCTTTTTTTTTCTCTTTGGAGTCGTTAAATCCAGTCCAATGTGATGTTTGTATCTGAGGTTACGGCAGCTCCGTGCTATTCAGACCTGGCCTATGCATAAGGTTTAGGATTTCATTTATTTATTTATTTTAAACTAGGACACTCTTCATCGTATTACCATATCCGTAGATATTACCTCAGTTTTATTTACATTCCTGTAGCAGGCTTTTGTGACCTACTGAATATTTTTAGTTGATCTTACCCTTGGCAGTGTTGCTAACATGGTATTTAACCTGACAGTGATTAGATAAAGCCTGCAAATAGTCACTAAGCTTTCACATGTGTGTGTTGTGGGATTTTGTTTATAAGAAACAACAACAACAAACCAAAACCCCAGAAAACCAAACCCAACAGACATCAAGCCCTCTGGTACTCGTGTGATGACAGAAGGGAAGATGTGGAAGGGGTATCTGTGTCTTTGTGGCCACTGTCAAAACAATTCTAATATACCTCATTAACGAATGAAATCAGCTCAGAATTTACTGTGTATTATTATTTAATACTGCCAAAGCACCTATGTATTTTATGTAACAGAAGTAATCAGCTTTCTGATATTCTTTGCAGAGCAGCTTGGAGAAAGACTGTTGGATTAATATAAGCACAGTGAGGGATATAGAGCACCTTGAAATGCAATTTTTATTCCAGCAGTTTAGCTTCTGTCTCCAGACAGCCCCTTGCTCAGGTTAGCATGCTTCTAGGTACAACTGCTTGGATCCTTGTTTGTGACTGTCTAAACCAAAGCACTCCAAACACTTAGGATATTCTTGGCTTATTTTTCAAGGGTTTTTATGGTTAATGAGGTATTAATCGTTTTTTTTATAGATGCCAAAGCCTTTGTGAGAGTGTAAAACATTTATTATGTGGCTTCTGGCTAGATGCTTCAGTATTTACAGGGGTGTGTGAGCAGCCAAAGAGCAGTAATTTGGCAGTTTGCCTTGGTTACATTGTAATCTAAGATAACAAAATAATTGAAGGGAAATATGGTTGTCTGTATAGCCAATAAACTAAATTTTGGAAATTTCTTTTACTGGCAGGGAAATTCCAGTTCAGCTTCATAGAACATAGGTCACCATTCTAAAGAGTCCAGGGCTGTTTCTTGCCTAATGTGGGAGAATCAGTTGTTCAATACCCATTCTTAATATTTTTTTCTTGTCACTTGATCTTACTCATCTGAAAGTTTTATCAGAACACAAAATTCAGTAAGGGCATTTCAGAGCTAAACCTAGGCTAGTTTAAATGAGGGGACTTTCTGTTAGTTGTTAGCATTAGGCCTTTCACCTTCATCATCCATGTGCAGGTTTGGGGCTGGACTGAGCTCTGTGGATGAAGATGTTTACGATAGTATAGAATAACAGTATTTACTTGTATATATATATAAGGGCAGTGCTTAGAGAAGGAGTAACTTCACAGAGCATAGACACTTCTTCTTCTGAACAGTCCTTCAGGATGTTGCTAAGCACTTCTGTAAAAGGTGCACGTATGTTTGTGGCTTTCTGTCTGTTAAGCTACATATTTTTTTGTTTATTCTGGCTTCATTATTCATGTTGTATGGGATCTTTACATGGAAATTTCTTTAATATGCATGAAAATATGCCAGTGTGTGCATTCGGGTAAAAATTAAAAATTTAATTTCATCTTCCTGAAAAACAGCAAAATCTTCAGTTGCTGAATATATTAGTTTGATATACTGTTTGTGCTCATGGTTGTTTCTGAATTCAAGGCCCATTAAAACTTGTAAACTAGGCTTTCATCCTAGGTGGTTCTTTCATCTTCCCTGGAGACTCTCTTGATGGCCTGAGAACTCCCTGAGTAGACCTTCTAGGGATGGGAAGTGATGAGAAGCTGGGATAAAGAATGGAGTAGATAAGATTTCTTAATTTGCCTTGTTTGTTCTGTATTTCAGTCTGAAGTTGTCTGCATGAGCTTAAATTCATATCAACGATTTAAAATAAACAGTCTGATTTTGCCTTAGTGTGGATTAGCACTGCTCATAAATTTACTGACCATGTGTCAAAACCAGATAATCACTTGAGACAGATTTCAGCAAGTAGTAGGAATGCAGTTGTCATGTTAGGTCTTTCAAGATTCTTCCAGTTGGGAACATAATTACCTGTGAAATTGTCTGTCTGCTTGGAGGTAGTTGTCTTTCAGACTTTGTTCTTGTGAAATGCACCCAAGAATTACAGGTGCTGACTTGGTCTTTGAACATTTGAACAGCACCATCTCAGAAGGCTGGACAGGTCAAGATTATGGGCTTCACCTGATCCTAGGATGCAATATGGACACCTGATACCTAATTCATAATTTGAACTGTAAACTGTCTCTCAAAATGCCTAAAAGATTAAAGAAAGGATCCTGAAGATGTGTGGTACCAGACAAGGACATACTTTCCTGCATTAAGTAGGGGAGCATATAATCAAATCAAAGATTCAAATCATATAGCAGATGAAGATTATAGGATTATTATTTTTAATCATTATTTGAAGATTTAATAGGAAGAAAACCTGAGACTTTAATTCAAGCCAGGCAATTCATGGAACTGCTTGATGATTGAATATATTGACACTATGGACTATGGTTTTTATTAAAACCTTTCACTTTTGCATACCCCAAATGCTTTGTTTTTAACTATGTGTAGTTCAGTTGTTGCTGTTATATTTGAAACAATTTTATTGTTATTCCTGTAATTCTACATTGCAAATGTTTGCAATTAAAGGTAATCTTTCTGCACAGGTAATCTGTGGCATACTACACACATTTTTGCATGCATTGGTGGCTTACTGCATATAATTTGACCATTTCTATGGGAGGAATGGTAATCTACCAATTAATTTGTATTTCAGTTTGAGACAGAGACACTTATAAGGATGAGCTTTTTAGTCGAAATATCTGCATTCTTGTTTTTCAGTCAGTCAAACCTAGAAGGCTGCCCTAAAAGGCAGTTGAAAGCCATGAAGGAATCCTTCACAGATCAGTTTCTTAAATTCTTTATCCAGAACTTTTCGGTTTAAATGTTTTCTCAGTGCACTGTGATATAAAAGCACAAATATGTGTTGCAGACTTTTAGAAATATTATGGTTTTACAGACACTTGCAAGTAGTGTTTTGGTTAGAATATTTTTTTGTTAATTCTGACTGCAGAAGTGTATAAAAACATTACTGTGTCTCTTTTCTCTGTTGGTCTAGTGACAGTTGGCAGGTGTTGGCTTGCAGTGAGAGCTGTAAGTTGCACAGCTTGGTAATTGGCATAGAAATTGAGTAAGGAAATTGCCTCCTTCTCTTATACTACAATACAGGCTTTCTAAGACAAGGCCTTTTTCTTTTCCTTTTCCAGAGAAAATTATCCATTATCAGATTTTCTCACAGAAAGAGTGCATACATGTAGGCAGCATGAGGAAGAAGTGTTTGTCCTCTGATTGACTTGTGTTTTGATGAACCAAGAGCCGACAGCTCAGTCTCACCTATGTTTTTGAAAACCAGCCTAAGAATGTCTGGAAGTTGAAGTGGATGCCAGTTGGGAAAAAATTCAGGGGTACCTTTGTGAAATGAATGGCTAGAGATAATAAAGGAAAAGGGTTGTCAGTCTGCAGTTATACAGATGAGGTCTCCTTCCCCCCCTCATTAAAAATAACATTTTTATACTGTGCATCTGGAAATATGATTCCTTACTCCTTCATTTTTCCTTTCATTTGTTTGGTTAGTTGGGGTTTTGTTTGTTGGGTTTTTTTCTTTTTAATGGAGCAATAGTGCAGTTAATGGTGAGTTGTTTTGTGGGATATTACTGCTGAAAGACACTTAAAAGTGAATTTTGCTTTTAACAGTTACTGAGAATTGTGACAGTGTGCATGGGCACAAATGGCAGTGCACTTCCAGCCAGAATTACAGAATTCACAGAAGTCTGTCATTCTGTGGTCCCTTCATGCATCAAATACAAGATCTGATTCCTGTCTTGGACTTTGTAGTACCTTTTCTTCTTAATAAAAGCCTTTTATTTGAGTATATTTTCAGAGACAAATTGCACAGAGAACAAAACCACGTGTTGAAAAAAATACATTAATCTGCAGATATTGTAATGCATGTCAGGGTGTGCAGGAGATTGGGTCCTGATCTTATTTAGAGCATCTAAACATGCCTGTAAATTCTCTTT
>NW_008659850.1:12155-26705 GCF_000695815.1 Acanthisitta chloris
ATTCCAATGAAACTGTATTAGAACAACTTCTGTCATTTAAGCTTCTATTATGAATGCAGTAAGGGTATTATTAAAAGCAGTTAGTTATTTGATGGTACATTTGCTTATTGCTCCCTCTGTTCTCACCCCAAGAGGTACACACTATCACACAGACACTGCCACAGGTACTGTCACTCACAGTCACCTGGTGAAGGTCAGCCTAGCTGTTTACTCACTGGGGAGAGCTGCACTGGTGTGACAGAGGCCTCTGGGCAGGTGTGCAGAGAGACCCTCACAGGTCCTGTGTTTCCTCAGCAGCACATCAGACCTGGTGCTTCTGATGGCACACAGCTGCCACTGTCACCTTGGATGTGGACTGAGCTGCACAAAGCTCTTGTGCAATGGTACTTCATCGTGAAACTGCAGTGGGATGTCACTGACCTGTGAAACACTTTGCTCAACTTTCTTTCAATCTAATTTTTATGTTTGGATTTGAACTGTAATCAGCTTGAATTTTGAATTCTCTTTTTATATTCTAATTTACTTCAGTGAAGGTTTTATTTGTGCCACTGGGATCAAGTTCAATTCCATTTTCCAATTCTTATAAACATACTAATGTTTATATATATAATATAAACATATATATATATGTTATATATATATAACATATAAATAAACATGTTATATCAAATGCATTTCATGACAATTTTATCTAACTTCTTTCATGTAATCACAATGGCAAATGTGTTTATTAAAACTGAGTGAACTATTTCATCAAGATTGTCCTTTTCCTTTTTCAATCACAAATATTTATTTTTTCCCTTTTATCAAACTTTTATAATTCAAAATTCTGCCCTTGAAACTTGTGTTACTGTGAAACTTTCCAGCTGATGCTGAAAATGGAAAGAAGTCAAATCTAGTGATTTACCGTATCTTTAAGGCACAAGGCACCATCTGCAGGGTTTGGAATTCCTAGAAAGTTACAGAAAAAAAGCTTTATGAGTTTCCACTGTGATTAGCTGGTTATTAGGTCCAACATTAATCACACATGGAAATGTTCATTGGGAGTAATTTAACTAACATCAAGGGAGTGGCACTGACATAAAACTGTTTTTAATGAGCTTTATCTGCATACAACTTTGAAGATGAGAAGTAATTTACATAACATCTTATTTTGACCACAAAAGAATAGATTATTTCAGCTTTTTAGCTGCTGTTAATTGGACAGCTCTCAAAGTATTATTTATTCACTGCAGGTAAGATGAAAAAATCTGACCTGTAAACGTTAAGACCCCTACAATTAGTATTCTGTCAATGCTATTTAATATTGTTCTATCAACTACTTTTGCTACATACAATTATTGCTGTATATTATATTTCTACATGCCTGAACAATATCTGAACCCTCTCCTAAGAGAATCCCCTTGTAACATACTCACTTAGGTGCTTGGAGGTCACTCTAGGTATGTATATGTAGACTCTTAAGCACTGCTGACATCACACAGAACTTGTAATGGTCTTATCTCTTCAGATGATCTCTGAGTTTTCTCATATTTATTACTTCCCTTGGATAGATATGTAGCACAAGGATGAAACATTCTGCAGGAGCCATTTCACTATCTGTTTCATATGTTGAGTGGCTGCAAATGGAATGACGATATTTGTAGGATAATTTTTTGTAATACTGCTTATGATCTAGCACATTTAATTTCTGATGCTTCCTAAAGGCATCTTAAATACTTGAGAATGCAGATAAATTTAGGTTCTGCGTTTGATCTCCCAAAAAAATGGAATTTCTTGTGAGTGTTGGCATTAGACATCAAGGTGGTTGGATTTGCCATGGTGTAAGTCAGGTATCAGAGTATCATAGTGTTGTTTATGTTGGAAAAAACCTTTAAGATCATCAATTCCAACCATTAACCCAACATGGCCAAGTCCATCACTAAACCCTGTCCCTAAGTGCCTGTTCCAATGCTTGACCCTTCTGGTGAACAAATTTTCCTGATATCCAATCTAAACCTCCCCTGTCACAACTTGAGGCCATTTCCTCTTGTCCTGTTGCTTGTTGGGCGAAGTTTTTTTATTGCTGGGAGAAGAGACCAACCCCCACCTCCTTACAACCTCCTTTCATACAACTGGATAGAGCTATAAGGTCTCCTTTTTCTAATTCATGTCCACACGTTCCCATGAACATACTCCCACACATGCACACACTCTTCCTCTTTAACAGTGCCCATTCAATGATTTAAGTTCCCTAATGACATGACTTTAGCTGCTGTTTAAGTAATAATAGCATTTCAACACATTGCACATCATGTGTCTTCTCTGTTAAGGAAGTCCCAAGGGTCTTTAATTTATGTTATGTCTCTGCTTTTCGGTGTCTGTGGATGCTTAGCATGTCATATATCCTTTAGATACAGACCGAAACATAGAGCAATGTTTTAATTTAATGTCAGGATTCTTAATTACCTGAACATTTCATTTGGATTTGATATGTACCTTTGAGCATATTGGCTGCAGAATGGTTTCACTGGATGGGATTGTCAATTTTGTGTGATGGATTGCTCAGTAATTTTGGAGCCATTCCATACTTTGTAACTCTGCAGTGAATTGGGAATCCCATTCATTCTTAAAAAAAGTCTAGTTCAGGTTCTAAACTATATTTTTAAGTAGTATATTTATAACTGAATCTACTAAAATTTTGAAAGAACTTAATATCTGTGTCTATCTTTTTTTAAAAAAATTTTGTTCTGAATGATTATGGTAATGTAGCAACAATTTTGTATTTAACAGTTCTTTGTTCCTTAGTTAAAATCAGAGATACCCCATACCAGATACCAGATAATACCTCTGTTCCCCTAAACTTTACTGACTGGTGTGTAAACATATTGCTGAATATTTGGGAGCTGGAAGGGAAGAGTTGTTTTGGTAGATCTAATTTTTGTATTGTTTTGTAGTATTTTTGAGCTTCAGTTGCTGATAATGGAATACTTCATTTTAGTGTAGTCATTCTGTTTTCTTCTAAATCTTTTCACAAGTTATGAATACAGAAGATTTTTGTTCTCATTTTTGCCATCATAAAGATGCAGAAATTGAATTTATAAAGAGATATAGTGCTGTATTTTCAAATTGCATACTCAGATTATTTGTTCATTTGGAAGAGTATTGAATATGTTGTTTATAAATTATTAGAGTTTGGGGTGGAAAAACTAAAGCATTTTCAACACTGGTTTGAGTACCTATTTCATGGCTGTTCGAGTTAGTTTGAATATTGAAATACATGAACAGATCAAGGGAATGAATGATAATTCCATATGATTTAATCTGTTCTTTGCCACAGAGGCAATACATTAAATTTTGAGGAAAAGCAGAGTAATTACATTTTTAGTAGAAGAGCTCCTGAAAAGTTTAAAAGTTGTTTTTTCCTACTTAAAAAGTAAAAATAATCACTTTAATTATATCTTGTTTTATGAAACAGTGGTGGGTTAGAACAAGATTTCTAACACTCTTGTAGCGATCCAATGTTCAATGTAATACTTCATATAAGGAGCAGTAGAAGAAGAGGAAGATGACAATAGCATTCAAGTGTCACCCTTCAAGAGACTGCTTTTGAGAGTCTAATTTTATTTTATTTTTAAATGCTGACAGACCAAACCACACCAACCTCTTTTTCTCAAAATACCAATCTCCTTGCAGTTTAATGCTTTTTCCATATTTTGATGGAAGTACCTGATTGCACCTTTTAACTTGGAAGAGGTCAGAGTCCTTGGCTGGAAAAGAGGAATAAAACACTTTCAGGAGAATCTGGAAGAACACACTGACCCCACAACTGCTGCCTAACAGTGCAAATCTCAATGGTCCTTTAACACCAAGTTCTTTTAAACTATTTGCCTGTGTCATTTATCTCCTTTCAGCTGCCCCTGTAGCTCGGTTTAGCTCACAGACACGTGGAGTCTCACCAGATAATCCCCAAAAGACAGTGCTTGTATTTTTTATCTTTCTGGGCACAGTGTTTTATCTCCTGTGAACCCATTTGATACGGTTTTCTGGTCCTTGTATGAGTGATATACCAAGTAATGCCCTTATAGTTGTTTGCTTGGGGGATTGTGAGCATGCTATTTTTCTTGCTGTATTTTTTTTGTATTTTTTTTGTATTTTAGACCCTTTTTTCCCCATACTTAAAGCTGTTGAAAGGTGTAAGCATAGTCCAAAAATAGAACAAAGTTTGGATCGTTACCATAGATGCAAAGGAGTAAGAAATCTACTGAAATTTCATTGCCTGATGACAAGATCTATTTCAGTTTAAATTAGTAAATAATGCTGGATTTTTTTGTTTGTTGCTGGTTTTGGGGTTTTGGTTTGGGGGGTTTTTTCATAATGAAAGTTTTAGAATACTCGTTATGTTTAATTTGGAGGAAATTTTAGGTTCTGTTTTGGGACTTTGGTAGCTGTTCAGACAGGAATATTCTCTGTCAGTACATTTAGACAGATGGTTGCCCTGTACAATATGTGCAAGGATGTTCTTTTCTCAATGACTGAATTTCAGCTTTGACTGTTGAAAGCTGAGGATTATGTTCATTTTCCCTTTCTGATTCAGACACCGATGTAGCCCCTGGAGAGTAGTCTTCTGGTTATCACTAGAAGCAGTAAATGAAATCTGTAAGATGGAAGAAGTAGGTCATGGTTTAGCTTATGTTTTTAAGTTTATCACTAAATGGAGTAATAGAAAAAAGAATACATAATTGAAACCTCAGGGCATCATTTGTTGGTGCTGATACTGTCATGAGGTGGAGTTTGACAGGTCACTGATTAAATATTTGCATGACTGGATTTCATGAGAAAAAAGATGATGATGTTTCAGCTTGACTTTGTGTATGATTCTAGTAAAACCAAAGTGGGTGTTGCCTTTGAATTGTTTGCGATATGCAGATGTGAAATTGATTTTACTTTGTCTCTGAAGAATTCACTTTTTGAAAGAAGCCATCTTTTTAATGACTTCGTAAGTTATAGGAAGAATTTGTTAGAAATCAATTAAAAACCATGTCACTCACTACAACTTATTACAATTTAAGAGATCTCAGTGATAGATATCTTACAATAAACAAAAAATACAACCCTACCAGAATGCTTAAGTTATTTTTATTGGTTTAAGTAAAACTGAGTGAGCCATCTGAACAACCAACAGTCTGTAAGTCCTGAGGCACAAAACATCTCCTGTTGAAGCAAAATGGATACTTAGTAGTGTTAAAAGGGAAGGTAATAGGTTTGATGCTATGTCAGCTCCTTAGAAATTTATTTCTGTTCTACTGAGAGCTGAGAAACTAAGTTCTGTTTACAGAGAGTGTTTGTGGATTCCTGTAGAATTTAGCAACAGACAGTAGAAAATTTTCAAGTAAAACATTAATAAAATTTAGTTGACTGAAAAAAATGAGTTATCCCCATCCTTGTTATAGTGGTAGTTTAATGTTTCACTTTCATTTGGGAAGACAAAGGTGTAAGGAAGTGATGACCAGAGAAGTGTTCGACAATATGCTTTCACATACTAAATTTTTAGGTGTACAAAAGATAATAATCATAAATTTTAGATAAATGTGAACATGGATTATTAATGATTTCAAAATGATAGTAATTGCAGTTTTTATAATTTAGAACTTTTAAGTATTTCAATTTGTCATTCTCCATATGCTGGTGCAGGTAGAAGTTGGCTCAGATAAAGAGGTGTATTTCCACCAAATTATATTGTCATCTAGCAATGAGAGAATTTACTAGTATGTACTGGGTCTGTGTGGCCAGGTTTTGCTTTTGGGGAACTACAGGGTTGGCTTCTGTGAGAAGCTGGTGGAAGCTTCCAGTGTGTCCAACACAGCCAATGCCAGCTGGCTCCAAGGGGGAACCACTTGGGGCCATTTCTGAGCCCGTCAGTGACTTCGTTACACTTTAATGATTTGACTGGTAATAAATTAAGCTGATTTCCCCAAACCACTTGGGGCCATTTCTGAGCCCGTCAGTGACTTTGTTACACTTTTCTGATTTGGCTGGTAATAAATTAAGCTGATTTCCCCAAGCTGAGTCTGTGATGGTAACTGGTGAATGATCTCTCTCTGTCCTTATCTTGAGTCACAAGGCTTTTGTTTTATTTTCTCACCCCTGTCCAGCTGAGGAGGGGACAGGGTCAACCTACTACGTAAACGAGTAGTGATATCAGCTAATTTTCTGTCTGACCATCCGAAGTGATCTCACAATCAAAAGACACTAATGGAAGCTTGTTTGAGTGGAAAAAAATTGAAGATTAAAAAAATAAAAAAATACTTCTGCATACTTCTTATCCTGTATTCCAGCACAGAGAGCAAGCAAACACAAATAACTTAATTTACCTGTTCTGAACGAATCCAAGGCAATGGGAAAGCAGTGTTGTTTTGTATTCTTGTAGTTGGTTTTCTTTACTTGTTTACATTTTTTTGAATATGTGTATCCGATTTACCACTTTATGCTTGTTAGAAAAGTATTATTTTGTCATACTGTTGAGCTAGAAGTTATGACAGTTACTAAAGTCACGTATTGCAGTATTAGTGTACTGGTTACAGCACACTAATGGACAGAAATTTGAAATTTTTTATCACACCTAAATGGCAAGAGATTAAAATGCATGTGCATTTTAATGCTTCTTAATGAAACTCTGAGCATGTCAGCATGATAGTGTGCTTTGAGCTGACCTGCTGTTTTGAATAGTTCTGGAAAATGTTCCCTTAATAATATCATTTGCTTTCTTTTTTAATAAAATAATAGGATTAGGGGTTAAAAGCTCATGTTACTGACATTTTCATTTCCTCTTCAGTCTGAGAATAGTTATGATTTGTACTTGTGATTTCTGTATCATAATGAAAGCTGCTGGTCTGCATCAAAGAATGGAAGAGTGCAGACTCTGCTGCTCTGCCATATGCAACTAGCACAATTGGCTTTACTAAGTAACCCTTCTTCTGGCCTTTCTTGTAGGGTATCTGATGAATCAAATTTGTCATATTTTCTTTGGGAAATATTTAACCTGAGATTCAGCCTGTCTTCATTGATCTGCTGTAAGGCACCAGTAGATAGCTTGGACCTACCTCTTGCCCCACTGGTGCTTCAGGCTGTGGGAGGCTATGATAAAGCTTTCAAGAGCTGGGATGAAATCTGGCATGTGTTTCAGGAAAGGGCACACCAGGGGGTATGTTCTTAAAGAAGATGCCTGTAGGATCTACATTTAGCTGTAGTAGAGCATAGGACATATTCCTGGAAAAGGTCCTAGGAACAATTTTTCTGCTTTAATCTTACAATAAATGACAGTTTTTCATCCTGGAAATACAGTTCTTTAATGTTTGTGGAAGGCACAACTTCTTCAAATGCCCTGAAAGCATCTCTTTACAAAAATGGTTGCATTTTGGTTTGTTTCTTTAAATACCCTATGTGTGCATAGCATGCTGTTTGTCTCATTCCCAAGGATTGCCACGGAAACTTCATGCCTTATAAATTTCTGGTTCATAATGCCTTTTTTTTTGTCAGCTCCTGTGTATAGTGATTATTGGGAAAAAAAACCCAAACAAAAAACGATGGTCTGCTGGATTTAGTAGTATCGTAAATATGGTTTTGGGACACATAATTTTTTTGGAATTGTTACATACTTTAGTATGCATGGTTTCAATCTTCTCTCCCGAACTAATGGGAATTTTCTGCTGTGTATTTCAGTCAAAGTAGATTAGGTCTCTAAGCTAGACTTTTTTAATACCAGAATCATGAAGTGTTGGTGAATAAGTGAGGAAGGAAGAATGCAGACTTTCCATAGGTGGAGGGGATGGTGTTATTTGTGAGGGTAACCTTGGCCCCTTCAGACTGTTGCATCTGCAGACTGAGTGGTTGATGGAGGTGAAGTGTCTCCTGACCTCCCTGAGCAGCCTGGGCAGGGTGCAGTGACCAGGAGCCCCCGGTGGGGCTGGGCAGCTCTAGGCTCCCCTCTTGAGGTCCAGCACAAACTGTCCTGAATGAGGGGCAGTACTCTTCTCTTAAGTGATACCAGGTGTTTCTTATGTGGAACCACTGCCATTCTTTCTAATTTGTTTCCTCTTCATTGTGATAGTCTCATTCACGTGAAAGGAATCTAACTTGTGAGCACCTGTTTCCACTTATGGGATTTTTAGGAGGAAGTGAAATAAAAGAGGATGTGGGGTTAGATGCTCCAGGCTGTGTGGATCTGCCTAGCTTTACTCTCTGGTCTTTGTGGGCTCAGCCTCTCTTAAGGTTAGTGGTGTTACACCTGTCCTTGAATTTTCTGTGCTCTGAGCAATAAATAACTGACACTATTCTAATGGCAGCATTTCAGTAGTACTGTGAAAGAAAATTTCCTTCAGGGTGAAAACTTCTCTAATGGTTGCCATGGAAGTGGAAAACTGAGCAATTATATGGATTAATATCTCAGGTACATGTAAATGTTCTGCAGCCTTTTGTGCCTTATCATTTAGGAGATCCATTGGTCCTCTAACTGTTAGTGCTTTCAGCTCCATTATAGCTTAGATTTGGGCCAAACCTTAATGCAGAAAAATAGCTCTCTACTTAAATAAGTGATTTGGTTGTATAGAGTCCTGCTGGTTTTAAGCTGGTAGCATTGTTTTTCTGTTGTTGTTGCATAAGGTGCATTTTGTGGCTTAATTTAATATAATCAATGCTTCAAATACTGTAGTAATATCCAGGGAATATTACTACTTTTTTCCCTGTCATTGCCCCCATGACATTTCTAGTAAAAAAGACTCCTCAAGAACATTTCAGAGGATCTGTAAGACAGGAGATAGAGCTAAATTGGTCATAATTGCCTTGATATGCTGCTTGTTATTAATGGAGACAAATTATTCCAGTGCATTCTGGTCAGGTAGGTGAGTAACAGTGCAGTGTCGGAATGTCAAATTCCTCCCTCAAAGAGAGAATTGAATGTTTTTTTGAGAAGTGCCATGTTAGAGTTGACTTGATGTCAACTGGTTTATCTTTAATAAAAGCAAGTATTATACTGAATTTATTTTTTTAGAATGTGCTGTAACTGGCAGCATAATACTGATCTTTTGAATGTGTTTCCCCATTTCTGTGAATTTGCTAACATGAAATGTAACCTTCTAAAGGTACTTTTGGTTTGATCAATTTCTATGTGGAACAAGGTTTTAATAGTATATTTTTATTTCATTGTGATGCATGGCTTTTCACTTTCTTCAGTAGCAATGTAAATGTACTCTTACACTAAAAGAAAAAATTATACAAAAAAGCAGACTTATTCTATTCTGTCATATCTAATTTTGTTTTATAATTGGATTTATTTATTTAAGTGCTGTCTGGATTTACACTGAAGATTGCAGTGTTTCCATGGGCATGCCAGCTCTTAACCTTTTCAACAAGAGCCTAGGGAGTGAATCTTCATGGTTTGGTACATAATTCAGGTTAAAATTGAAGGAAAGTACTTCAAGAATTATCTCAAAATACTAGTTTAGTTTGCTTTTCTGGTAACTGAAAACATAGCTTGGTTCCTATTACACTTCTTAATGATTCTCCTTTCTAAAATCCAGACTATTTTTGGGTTTTGCCTTGGAAAGACCAAAAGGACTGTTATGTTTGTGGTGACATTTTGTAACAAAAAAATGTATGCTCTTGTAAAGAGAATGGATGTGGATGGAAGTTAATGTCAACAAGGAAGGTAGTCTGGGCCACAGAACAACCTCTTCTGTACCTTGAGAACAATACATATGATACTGGAGGTACATTGAGCACAGTGACTTTGGTGTGGGGCTGCAGAGGTATAGTCCTTAGTTGATAATATTATTTGTAAAGACATTGAAGTTGGTAATCCAAATGTTAACTGTTTTTCATATCAGCTAAGAATTCATATTGCCACTGTATGCTTGTCCTAGGAAAACTGCATGCTTGTTCTTTACAGATGTTATATAGCTTTAAGGCAATTTCAGCACTGCCAGCAAGAGCATCTCCATTTTCAAATGCGTTGACTGTGCTGAGGGGCTATCATACACAGTCAGTTAGCATCTATATGCTCAGGCCACATTGGGGAGATAATGTTCAAAATTTAAACATCCTTTATAGGTCAAGAGGTGCATCTTGAATTCTCTATGATTACCCTTGCTGTGAATCTGAAATTGTGTGTGCAATTCCTCTGATGAGCATTTGAATATTACTGATGAAATGAGACAAAAGTCTGAGTGAACAAATAAAAAGATGAGTTTTTAAATGGATAAAAAAAGCAGGTTTTGCAAATAGCATCTAGGTATTTAAACTCTAGGTGCTACCAATGCTCAGTTAGAATTGGAAGCTATTAATTATATGATTTTTGAAATACTGGTTCTGCCCAGTATCTAAGTTTGTAGGAGTAGTACTCAGTATTCATACCTCTTGCTGGAAGTTAAAAAAATGTCAAGTATTGTGTTGATTAGTGAGATATTTAGGAAAAGTGGCACATGTATTTGAAGGTCTGGAAAATCCAATTTTATTAATGTTTTTTCCTGTCCCACTGTTAAACTTATGTTGTTAAATTAGGTATGTTAAATATTCTTGCCTTTTGCTCTGGAAAACTTATATTGGTAACTAGGGCCCACATTATTCTACAGAAGGTGTCCTTTGGGTTCATTGGCTTATAAATCCATATATAATATAATGAGCCACCTGTGCGTCAAGTTAAGGGCTGAGGCAGAGAAATAGTTTTTCCAATGCCAGACAAAATGCTTGAGCCTAGATGAGTGTGGATTCATCTGTGCCAACAACTTGCATTTTTTGCAACAAGGACATTTCTCTTTGGGAGTTTGTCCTGAAGCTGAAGAAAGTTGTAGTGACTCACTGTGGATTGACTCCACAGATGACACCTGTAGTTTACCTTTCCCAAGGCAGATCCTGTGAGGAGAAGAACTTGGTTTCTGATTCAAGAGGAAGAAGTGTTTTGAGTTAGAACATTTTTGAGTTGTACTTGTGCTTCTGACCTAACCACCTCTTTACTCAGTGGCACTGCCAAAGTGATTTATGAACCCATGACACATAATGAAGTGTGGTGTCAGTGCAGGTGACAAACTCAAAATCCATATCACACAGTCATGTCAGCTAAGCAAGAGTTCCAATACCTGGGGAACTGCAGTGCGAATGACGAGGAAACACTTCAAGAGTAGTCCTTTGTAAGAAAAAGGTGTGATAGTTGATTTAAGAGACCATATTCAAGGGCCAACAGGGGAGCACAGTATATATGGGTAGAAGTAACTATACTGATCATACTGGCTTCAGTGTTTAGATTGACTGAGATTGTTGGCCAGGCATACACTTTGCATTGGTAATGAGAGCAAAATGATACATCCCAAGCCATGAGGAAAAAGGAATGGCCACCTTCTGATCTGTATGGACCACATTTCTTTTCTCAGCATAGTCTGATACTGCATCAAGCATCCTTAATATTCTGCAACTCAAACAGAGTGTAGCTCATTGACCACATGCTGGAAATGAGATTTATGCATATATTTGTGGATAAAATGGGCTTTCACTTTGTAATTTAATTCCATTTCAGTGAAGAACTCAGTCCTCTAATTCACTAATTCAGGAATTTATTTCAAAGTCTGTCGTTCATTCTGCTTACCATCTTGGAAATGTATAGCTCCTAGAGAGCTGCAGGTGATGATCCTGTTGATACAGGAAGTTGTCATCATAGTTTTGGGAGAAAATTTCAAACTAACTCCCAGTGAAACTCAGGACAATATAGGTTTGTAACAGTAGGTGCTTATTCTGCTGTCAGGAACGTTATTGTTAGCACTCATAAACATGCATGAGCTAACTTTAAATTCCCTTAACTGGGTTAATTGCTAAGGAGACAGTCTAGGAGAATGGGCCTCAACAATAGCTGCAAAATATGCCTGGGCTTCTGAGCAAATTCCTGAGCAATTAACTGATAATTTCTTGCATGCTACCACACTGGTATAACTGTCAACAATGCACCTATATAGTGTAAATATGCTTTAATTAAAATTGTCATAAATCAAAGAAGTAGTTTTAGAAATGGTATGACAAAATCAAAGCATTAGTTTTGTTATGAGACAAAAATCAGCCAGAGCAGATTGGTGGTGTTTCTGCCATGAACTACCACTTTTGTTCTGTCTTCATCTTCAGTTCAGGATAAAAACTGTCGTAACCTGGAATGGAGCCACACAGGGATCTTAGTGGCACGCACTGATATTAAGGAGGAGATAAGTCCTATTAGTCTCCAGAATTATGCAAAGGAAATTATGGGGAAGGTACAAATGAGCATTTTGAAGTAACAGGCTTTGTCATTAGTTCATGCATGCCTCACCACTAATACACACCTGTGGGGTGGTTTTATTTTTTTCCCCTTACAGTTCAGTGTAAATAATTCCCATATTCCATTAAACTGTTCAGCTGTGTCATTAATCTTGTGAATTAGATGTTCATTTGAAAGCAGTGTCAGCATACAAGTGTTGTAAAGTAGGTCACACTTTTACACTTTTTTGGGGTAAAAAGATTTTCTAAAGCAATGACCTTGAAGCATGTTTGACCAAAGACTACTCAAGAAGGTGCAATGACACTGGTACTAAAGAAAAAAATTGCAATTTTTGGTCCTGGGGAAATTGTTGGAATATAACATTTATTCTAAGTTAGGGCACTAGCATTTAAAAGAGATAAAACATCAGGTGTGCTCATGGAGAATCCCTGAAGATCCCTCAAATAAGCTATTTGCTTGCAACAGATATTGGAAGAAGAATGAAGAAGGATGGGAAAGTCAAAGAGGATAAGAAATTACACAGTCAGCAATGATGGACATTTTCAGTGTGTTAGTTCTTGTTAATTTAATCACCAGTTGTTTTAGGTGCCCTGCTTTATTGTTGAAGTGTCAATATTGGATTATTTTGTGAACTGGTTGATGTTTATTGTGTCTTTTAAATTGAGAAGATGTGTCATAAAATACCTTAGCCTTGCTATGCATTTAATTTGGCTACTGTTTGTTGGTGTTTCTGCAGAGCGAAATGTTGTAGTAAAGTGGAACATTAGATTACCTAATTAAATATTTCAGAGGGATATGTGCTAAAAATAAAACTGGTGAGTGGTAGCAATTCACTGTTCATAGTAGTCATAAATGTGTAAAATATAGAACACAAGAACTGCAAGCCTATACTTGAATAGGATTTATATTAGGAGCTTTATTTACAGCTCTGCGTCATCAGGGGGACTCTTCCAGTGATTTCTTTCAGAACTAGATCAAGCCCAGTAATAACCGAATCACTTACAATTTCCCGAGACTTTAATTGTCAATTGTCTCATTTTTGATGTGGCTTTCAGTCTTTAATAGGATACTTTATGGAATGGCAGTCATGGGAGTAGTGGTTAACCCTTCTGGAAATATGATTTGCCAGTGTTGCATGCAGCAGTCATGGCACAGTGTGGCTCTCAGAGGACTCTTGGGATATTTGTTTGCCATCCCTGATAATACTGTCCATTGTACTTCTGCTGACAATCAGCAGAGTGATTATGGATTTGTCTGGTACTGTAGAAATGTGTGGCACATTAACAGCTGCAAAAATGATTTGATTTTGGTTCCATAGAAGCATACAGCTAAGTGCTTATCATTAAAGCAATGTTTATAAAGTAAACATGATGACTTAATGCACTCACAAAAGTGTGATTCATGTTTCTTGAAAATGTATGATGAATCACAAATTTCATCACATGATAAAAACCATTGGAAGATGATAAGATATGGGTAGATGAATATGGCATGCTTTTGTTGATGTAGTACAATTTTAAGTTTGCTAATCCTGTAAAAATGTGATTGTTTCCTTTAGCTAAAGAGAGCTTCATTAATGGCCTTTAATACTCCATAAATCTGTTCAATGAAAGAGACTTAGGATTTCCTTAACAGAGAAGAAATATCATGTGTTGTGTGCTGAAGTGTTATTATTACTTAAACAGCAGTAATCCTAAAGTCATTAGGGAACTTAAATCATTGAATGGGCACTGTTAAAGAGGAAGTGTGTGTGCATGTGTGGGAGTATGTTCATGTGAATGTGTGGACATGAATTAGAAAAAGGAGACCTTATAGCTCTACCCAGTTGTATGAAAGGAGGTTGTAAGGAGGTGGGGGTTGGTCTCTTCTCCCAGCAATAAAAAAACTTCGCCCAACAAGCAACAGGACAAGAGGAAATGGCCTCAAGTTGTGACAGGGGAGGTTTAGATTGGATATCAGGAAAATTTGTTCACCAAAAGGGCTGTCAAGCATTGGAACAGGCTGCCCAGTGAAACGTGTTGATGTTACTGGAGTAACTGGCAACACTGGTTATAATTATGGCTCTTACTTCTTTTGGCAATTTTTTCTAAAATATGTTAAAATAAATCATTATGTAGAAACAAATATCAATACACTTGATGTCCTGCTTCTTGATAATTTTTGCCATTACTCTTGCTAACACCAACTCAGACAACTCTTGACTCTGAGAGAAAAGTAAAACTGCTAAGATGCAGAACACATCTCTGACTTGGGTAAGCGAGTCAGGATTATTCCATTAC
>NW_008659850.1:26726-108720 GCF_000695815.1 Acanthisitta chloris
TTACTGAGGTGCACATCATGGGTTTTTTTTTCTGCATATATTTGGGTGGTAGTGATAGCAAGATTGGCACATTTCTTTTAGAGGCTAATTCCTATTTAAACTAGACAGAGAGCAATGAAAGTAAACAGAGTACCTCCAATCCAGAATGCCTTAACCGCTTCTACTGACCTGCAAATCTCATGTTGGTAACAGTCTCCTATCAGCTCATTAAACAACCATGTGCAAATCCAGACACCTGCTTTAAGTAGAGTTGTATGATTCTTGTCAAAGGGGCAGGGTATGCATGGAATAGTGAGTCACCAAATATCCAGCTTCAGTCTAAATATACTTGCTGCTCCTTACTCAAGACCTGCAACCCTGAGGAACATTATTCTAATATGTAATAATGTTTGGGGGAGGGATTGTCAAATACAAATATAGAAGTTCTGACTTTTGCCCAGTGTCTTTTTTTTTTAAATATTTTTTATTTATTTTAAAATTATCTCTCTGCATATTCTGAATGAATATTTACTTAAATCTCCTTGCATAGAACTGTCCTTTTACATCTTTGAGCACTTGGTCAAAGCTCCTAACTGCCTGCACGGGGAAGAAAAAAACTACTAGTAGAGAGCCCTTTAATTTGGCAGATGAAGTACAGGAGAACCATAAAGATGGAATTCAAAAATACAAAACCAGCAGTAAAAATACAGTAAAACATATATTTTGAAGATGAGGGTTATTTACTGTTAGATTAACCTTAACCAAGGTGAACTATTTCATAAAAGCTGTGTTTTAGTGTTATCACAAGTTATGAGACCTGATGCAAGAGAAACTGATGATGGTTTGTGATATGTATACCCATAATACACATGTATATAATAATGTGTACATATTTATTACACTAAATTGTTACTATGAGCATTTTGGTCACAATCTTTTTTTATGCATATATCCTAGTGGTCTTGCATTGCTTTGTTTTGCTGTTGTAGAAAGCTAAAAGTATAATTTGTGGTTTATTGTCCTTAAGCATTAACTACATTCTGTATCACAAAATATCTCTCTGGCTTATATGCCTTTTTGTGATGTATTATGAGAGTATATTGGCAGAGGAAATGACAGTAGTAGTATGTTGCCTAGTAGCTGAGACATACAGGCAAATATCTAAACTTAGACTAGTGGTAACTGTTAGTCCAAATAGAAAACTGTGTTTGGAAAACTTGATTTCTCAGAAGCATAAATTATAGATAAAAGAATTAATGTAATCTATACTGTATAGAAAAAAACCTAATGCCAAACAATCTAGATTGATTTTTTTTTTCAATTTATTATTGGAGTATTTAAAATCCATTATAATGATGTCTTACTTTGCAGCATTTTCTTTATTTATCAGAGGGTTATGCAATTTTTTTCTTTCTGTATGAGATTGTGTCATAAATATTTGCAAAAGGTTCTAAGATCCTTAGATGTAAAAGATACAGAAGTATGCAGATTAAGTGTTCGATAGACATGCTGCTCAAAAGTCATACGATGAGAGATTTTTCATCCAATATTGCTCAGGAAATCATTTGATTAAAACAATTTCCCATTTTTCTTTCTTTTGGCAATTTTCCAGTAGTTAAACAAACAGCAACAGTGTCCTCAGTGTAGTACAATTAGTATGGTGCAACAAATACCAGAATAAAAGTACATCATTTCACAGTAGCTGGACAAAGCCTCTAACCCACATTGTTGAAAGTGTTGTTCTTGGCATGACATTACAGTTGGGAATTAGTTGTTGCAGCTCTTGAGACATTTCCCAAATAGAATCAGGTGAATTCATAAATTTCACCAGAGTTCTTGGAAGAATGTTAGACTTCTTTAGATTTAAAGTACCTAATTTAGTAATCTAATGAGCAAGGAAAAGCATTTCTGCTATAAAAATGACTAAATAAGCTACATAAATCCCAATCAAGTTAGTCTTATGTTCCACTTTTATGAATTCCCTTGATTGAATTAAAATGCCTTCCTTCTCCAGTGTTCATTGACCTCCAGCTTTCCATGCCTACTAAACATTTTCATATGTTTCATTGCTAGAGAGGTACAGTCAGGTACTTCAGAGTTGTGTTCCATTTCCTTTTAGACAAAGCCTTGCTCATTAAATTTGAACTCTTGAGAATAATATTGTGTAAACAGGTTGGAAACAAATTGTATTAACTCCTTGGAAATGTCATGAAGTATTTTTACCACATCTAACTGGGCAAGTGAGAAAGGATTACTTCAATAGTTACACAGCAATTCCTTTCCATAATTAGTTCACTTAGCTGATTTTATCTTCCTCTTTACAGACAAAAGAGTTCTGCTGGCTGAGTCTCAAATGCAAATAATTTCCTTATGGTGGGAGCTGAGAGAATCTGGACAGTGTCCACAGTATGGAGCCATTGCTGCTAACTTGCCCGTGCTCCTCTGCAGTTCTGTGCTCAGACCTTGGCAAATGTGGGGAAGGCTGGGACATTTTCATGATCCCTCAGAACACTTCCATAAATATTTTGCTGATACTCATCTAACCCAATCTAGGCATCTGAAAGGTAGTTATTTATGTCTGAGTTAATCACTCAGGAGGAGAGTAGACATATTTACGTCTACTTCAGTATTCATTTAACCTAGTTCTCTCTGAATGTGGACTGCAGGTGCCTGAGTCAGACCCAGGTATTTTAAAAATAGAAGCATAAAAGACTAGGTCAGGGGAATTCAATCCCCTTTATTTTCACCCTTATGTTTTGAAGTTACCTCTCAAACTACACAAAGTGGGGATGCATGATAACAATATTTGCATCACTCCAGTTTAGCCCAGATTTGCCATAAAAGTTAGCTGAGTGATGCTCTTTAGTCATCATGACAAAAGGGAGAGAGGGACTAAGACAGGGTGTAACTTAGAGCAAGAATCTGAATAGGAAATAGCCTTTCTCCAAAAGAGGGGTCCTTAAGGTGATAGAAGGTGATAAGTGTGCTTAAATATTTCAATGTATTACTTAATCTGTTCAGTTTATTCAGAGTTTGTTAGGCTGACAGTAAGCAGAAAGGCCTCTGGAGTGGCAGTTGTGCAGTGCTAAGTGTGGCCTGCAGCAGATAAGCCTGGAAAGCTGAAAAGATGCTCTTGCTGATGTTTGGATGCACCTAACAGATATTAATGTTGTGGCTATTTGTAAGTGTTTCTGAAATGGCTGAAAAGAAATGCCAATAGGGTAGAGATTCTTGCATAGTGATTTTACATACCAGATCTGTTTCAGCATTAAAAACTTAATATATATTATCTGTCTTCTTCCCCCCCCCCCCAACTATGTTAATTCTATTGAAAATAATAAAATTCAATTCCTAGGGCACAAACAGATGCAAAATGTTCTGCAGCTAAAACACAGCTTCAAGCATTAAATGCCCACTTTTCATTTTATGTTTAAAAATTTAAATCTGCTTATATTCAGAATGATGAGTGTGAGGCTGACTTTATAACCATGAGGCATAAACACCATATCCACAAATGTCTTCAGTTTTTATTTGACATACAAAACAATATGTTGGCAGAAATATTTTTAGAAATTGCTGAGAGCATAAGGGAGGGCAAAAGATCTCTGCATAGATTACACTTCCCACTCCATTTTGTATTGTTATTAATATTGGTCCTCTTTTAGGGCAGCTTACCTAAGCATTCCAGTATATATGTCAATTTGTGTAGCCTGATATTACCTCCTGATAAACTCTAACACTCTTAGTCCAGATCAGCGAGTGGGTGGAAAAGCTGAGTTCACTTTTCATCACACACAGGAACGATTGTAGCAAGTCAACTGCAGAGCTCTTTCTGTAGGCGAGGGGTGTAACTATGTGATGTTCCATGCTCCGCAGGCTGTTGGAGGAGAGCTCGTTGGGCTCCGTTGAAGAGCAGCTTTCACCAGACTACTGAAGGGTTTTTCTCCTGAAATAAGGAGCTGATGGGTTATGCTTTCTTTCTAGATGAGCCTTAGGAATTAGTGAAGCAGGAGAGTGATGTAATACTTTGATACTGTGATGTCATAAATCAGCTTCTGCTGATTTTTTTTAAATTTCAAATTTTAAACTTATTTCCCAAGTAAAAGCTGGTATTTAAATTCTCCTCCTGAAATGCTTAACATCATAATGATATAAGTGTGCAGTTTTTCTATTTCCTAAATAGATAGGATTATAGAAGTCAAGTAAATGTGTATTTCTATTTTATGCCTTTCAAAGCAAGTTCAGAGAAGCAGTTGGAACTTTATTCGTTTTGGTACAAAGTCCCTAAATGAGAAACTCCAGAATTTGAAGCCTCTGTTCAGATAAATTCCATGGAGAATTTCTACTTGCACATGCCTTTATGTCAGCTTTCCGTGTTGAATCTTCTTTGATAACTGCTTCAGAATGAGAACAAAGATACTACTATGTTCATGTTAGTCACATGTTTGTAATTGATGAGCTGCCAGTGCCAGTGATGGCTTTGTTTTATGTTGATTAGTCCATGCTGCTGTGCTGTGTAGCTTGTCCTGAATTTGCTCCACTGATTTAGAGCAACGTGGTATAAAGAGAGACTTCTGCTCACACAGTATACTTCATGGACAGGAGCTGCCTGTGGCTCTCTCTGCAGAGATCTCAGCAGGAGAATGCAATTTTTGATCTTTAAGCCCAAGCATGCTAAATATTTGATTTTTGACCTGCTTTACGTGGTGTTTCCAAATGTCTTGCCTTGCTATTTCAGGACTGTTCCCCAGCTCTGTTTGGGAGGTCCAGGCCTTGTAACACTGGAACATTCTTTCACCACAGTCTGCAACTTCATTGATGTCTTTCTCTTCTCACTGCCTTTCCTTCTGGTTTGTTTTTTTTTTTTTGACTGAAGATCTCACTTAATTCAAAATGGCATATGACTAGTGGTGTTAGCAGTAAGAAATACTATGGCTTTACCAGTGATCTTTGCTTGCTGGCTTTCTTTACATTGTGTAGTTATTGAGGTTTATAATGTGATCTGGAAAAAAAAATCAGAATTTCTTCTGTGTGACCCATTAAAACACTTCTCATCACTTTTCTGTGTGTATGTGAGGCTGCTTTACTTGTGGTAACATTTTGGATGTACATCATAATATTTTTAAATTTCAGGTATAAGGTGAGCAGAGATCTATATGGTAAAACTCTAGTAATTTCTTCACATGGCAAAACTGCTAGTTTTCATGGGAGAGTTTTGAACTCTTTCTGGAGTGCTTTGAAATCATATTGAAAGTGCAGTAACATAAGCTGATGAGCTTGCTTACCTATTAAAAGAAACTTAGTATGCTTAAAAATATTGTGTTTAATTAGAAATACTAAGTAAGTTATTTGGCATTTTAAAGGAAAAATTAAGAAATAGCTATTAAACACTGAGTCTTTTAAGAGCTCTTACACTGTTGTTTGCTTTTTATCTGTTCTTTTAATGTTATTTTATTAACGTGTAAATTCTAGTGGTTAGCCTTAGTGAGTTGAAGATGTAGACTTTCAGGACACTGCAAAACTACTTATTAAATAAATTCAGAAAATTTTGTAAAAGTTCTTTGAGATTTGATTTGAATGCTTGTTTATATAGAGTAGTGTTTTGCTGTAAGAAGTATAAAGTTAAAATGTTCTTTTTGTGATAGTATTTGCTGGTTTTTACCTGTGCTTCTATTTTTTTCATTCTAGTTTTTGGAATTTTCCATTTGAAATCCAAAATAAAATAGGTCAAATAAGAATGATTGATGGTTTATTTGGCTAAGAATGTAAATATTGGGTGCTATCTGTTAAAGCTGTTCAAGAGTAGGAATTTTTTGTAAAAATATTATTGGGCAGTGCTGTAAAAAGTTGCATATAACAGCATAATACATTTGTTCCTGTGAGCAGTTTCTTGTATAGAGTGAACAAAAGGCACCCACCCAACCAAGGTAAATGTCAGATGCCTCAGATTAAATATTATGTACAAATGTACATAATAAACACATAAAAACATGTTTGCATTTTTGTTTACTAACAGAAGCTAAAATACAGTGCAAACATAAATGCAGCATCTGGTTTTGCTCTTTTGTTTAATATGAGTTGATATGATCTATTTTTTCCTCACATAATAATATTAGTGGTAGAATGATGATCTCTCTGAGATGTGTTGTCTCTGCCTAAAGAATTTAGTAGATATCTTCAGTCTGTGCTCTGAAATAATAATGCCATTACTATAGGTTCAATAAGGCTGTTAGGTTTTATATGGAACTAATGACCATCTAAAACCTGCCTAGTATAATTTTAAATTATGACTTTACTAAGTATAAAGTCCTAATCAATTGAAGAATAAATATTTTGGTTGTTTTAAAATAATTTTAAACACTGATTATTTTTGGTATGAGCCTCAGGGGTTGCTAAGAGATAGGATAAGGGTACAGACTTCCCCAAACTGCATTCACTGGTTGTTGGTTTTTTTTTAGTAGCATGTACAGTACTAGAAAAAATAATTCACATGTATCTTATCTCTTTTGCAAGTAAGTGATAAAATTAGGTAACTTATCATTTAAATAATTAAGCTTCCAGCTCAGCATCACTCAGATAGTGGCAAGAGAAATGTGGTCCACTGCTATTTTTAAAGTATTACAGATACTGCCAGGTTGTATACTCAATCACTGTAGACATTTTTGTAATTAATCAATTGTAGTGAAAATTAGTCAATGCTTTTTCATATATTATGAACTGAATGCACTTTCAATATTACTAAATGAAGCAAACCAATTATGCTTTTTTTAGTGGTATAAGGTCTTGGTACAATGACTTTTCTCCCCAGCAAACAGATTGTGTGCAACCAGATTCTTTGCTGCCCTCCATTTGCCCACTCAAATGGTGGCACGAAAAATAGCAGAGTCTGTGAATTAATGGAAACCATTAAGGGGCTTCTGAATGGAATTGAGAAAATTAAATTCTCTAGAGGGAATAAAAAGTAGCATCTTCTCTGCAGGGTGATCAGCCCTGCATGTATGGTTGCTTGCTAAGGGAGGAGATATGGGTGCAATTTTCTCTGCTCCCTGGGCACTCTTGGTTGCTCTTTGGCACTTTGGAGTAGGGTGAATATATGTTGATGCATAAAACTAATAAATCCTTTCATTGAGTTGAGTAGATAAACCCAGACTCCAGCGATGGCAGGCAGCATGGGGTTTATGGGGGCAGGGCTGACACATGACTTGTTTGGCCACCGAAGATAAGGTCCTTATTTTTGTTTCTGTATCAAAAGAACTGAGGGTGTGGAGGGGAGACTAAACTCCTGGGAAGAGGGGAAGTTGCTTCCCTTGGTTTTCTTGCCTGGGAAGCTTTTGAATCAAATGGAGATCAAAAAATGTAGAGGTTTTTGCCAGTGGCAGCATATATACTTGTTTTATTGAGCTTTCTCATTAGGCTAAGGAAACTACTTCTGTTTATTGCTTGCTGTTCCTTGCTGAAGGGTCAGGATACTGAGGCTAGATCTTGGACCTTCTTTGGAGAGAGAGCAATTCCTTGAAGAAATTGTCTTCCTGTTCATGGTATTGTGTAGAATACCATTCCTGCAATACTACTTGTTCTGTAGCCTCTCAGTGTTTAAAAGTGTGAATTAGGTGTAACTAATACCATCACCCTTGCTAAGCATCTGAAGCTAGATGTGCAAGGCTGCCTTGACAGCCTTTCTGGGATACTGACTCCATTGCTGCTTTTGTCACTCTTTTCTGTTTTTCTGCTTCTCAAAGTGTTCACTGTGCAGAACCAGCAAACTCTTCATCATCTCTTCCCTCATTTTACTCCTTGGAGTGTGTGGACTTTGGAGGGAGCGATGTTTCCCTAGACTTTAAACACTGACAACACAGTCTGCCTGAACTGAAGGGTTCACAGGGAGTCAACTGTGTCTACCACCTACAGCTTGGTATCTTGTCTTGGCACCAGCTGTTTTTGGAGAGGAGCTTGTTTACGGAGTTTAGAGTACTCTTGTCCTGGCAGTGCCTTCCTGTGTATTTCCAGCTGGTCCTGCTGTTCTGCTGACTGCTGCCAGGGCCATGCTACACTACTGGTGCTCTGGTGTGCACTTACCTGCCAGTTGGTGTCTTGAATACTGTGCTTTCTCAACTGGTTAATTACTTCTCCCCTAAAATTAAGTATGTAGATGTAGGCAGCAGTGTTTTGGGTTGAGGATATCTATCTTTAAGTGGTACATTTGGATAGTAACACTATGTCTTTTATAGAATTTTTAGCCTTTGACTGCCTTGAAGACATCTTATTTACTAGACAAGTACATAATATCTATCATTTAAGCTTGTTATGGTAGTTGTACAGCTCCTTTTTCTAGCCTTCATAGCACTGCTTGACCTGACTCTCCTACCACCTCTCCTTTCTCTTCCACCCATGAGGCATCAACATTTGGGGTCTCAGAGCAGGGACAGGGATTGCACTTCCAGCTGTTTAATACATGGGTGGGATGTTGTCAGTTCCTGCTCAGCTATATGTTGTGAGTAATCTTACTGTTGCACCTTTCACCTCTGTTGTGTTACTCTTAGTCCTGTGCCAGTTGTTCTTTGGACAACTAGTTATAATGAATGTTGCTATTCACAAGCATTTCAGATTTCATAATTTCCTTAGCATATAATGAAATATTCAAATAATACATTTATTTCTGAAGTTAGGAGAATTTCATTATACCTGTTGTAACTGATAGTCTGTAATGTATAAGGCTGTTTATTTACTGGGTCTATTTCTTCAGTGTCCCAAACTCCCTTATGTTCTCCAGTGTCATTTTAGTACCTGCCTAAAACAGGTATTTTAATGCCTGCCTGAATTTCCAAGATCTGTATTCCCCTATATGACAGTGGTGATTCTTATATCTGATGTTGGTGCTTTCTAGAACAGTAAAAGTTGTTTTCTGGAAGCTGAGAAATTGAGATAACTTCCGCTTGTCTGTGAAATAGTAGTATCATAGAGTATAATTATTTATAAATCATTGTTCACAAGTAAAATATTGGGAGTTAGTTTGGTATAATTTTGGCATTGAATACTATTTAATAATAGTTAATTAGCTAAAAAATTTTTTATAAATCAGATAATGACTAGAAATCACTAAGAAGAAGAATTTTGTACTTCTAAGTGGAAACACTGCTCAGTGAATTCTCTGCTTGCACAGGCAAAAAGACTGTCTGCTACAAAAACATGCTGAGAAAATAATGGCATCCTTTGTACTGTGAGAGGCAATTTTCTTTATTCTGCTATAAATCTGCCCTGCCATCAAAAGAGGTGGTCTGGCATCCTCCTTGCTCTGAGCTGGATCTTCTTGTCCTCTGGCTTATGTTGGTATTAGCATTTGGAAGCCCTCACAGTAATCTGGATCATTGAACTGGCACAGTTAAAATGGAAAATGGTTCAGAAAAAGTCCAAGGTGCTGGTGGCAACCAGTGACTCATCTAGACATTTAAGCAAATCCCAGCCACCTAAAGGTGTGTGTCCAGTTAAATTACTGATCTGTGCTTTCTCTGTAGTCAGCTGTGAGATGGAGGTTCCCCCAAAGGAGAGCCATTCCTCCAAATGTTCAGTGTGCAGATGACTAACTTGGATGACTAAGCAGATATCTAGCTTTTTTTAGGCAGCAGCATTTAGATGAGAGCCTTGTTGTGCCTCACCCTTTCCGTGCTGATCTTTGAATAGTTTTAATGCTTTACTCTTATGAGAAATTCTCATTTTGACTTTATAAATCTGTAACTCATTCAGCTGGTCAGTAAATTGACAGGAAAAGAAAATTAGGTAATGATCTCTGCAAAACAATTTAGAGAAGAAAAGTTCTGCTTACTGAGCTATCATTCTCTTCTACAATTTTGTCAAAGCAGTGCTGTTTTCTTGGACTGAATGCAACTGTCTCCTAACTGAGCTAATTAAATTTTTTCTAAGTGACTGCCTAGCTATAACTACTTATTTATCATATTTTGAGAAAAAAAATTAATGAACTAATGTGAAGTATGCATTCTGCTGCTTCAGTCCACAAGTCACAAGTACACGATCAGAGTAATTTATGAACTGGCAAAAAAGTATTAACAATTCATGCATTGACATTATTCCTGGATTTCTGCTCAGGAATCCTTGAGCAGGTCATCATTTATCAGCATTGCATATATTGTTCAGTGTAGGTAAAGTTATTATTTTATAGTTGAATAAGAACTTTGTCAAGATTTGTTTAATATATAATGGCTTGTATAGAGAATCTCGGCATGGGAAAGTTCAGGGAAAATTCTACCTGATACACTGTTAGAGTTTTATTACCTTAGTTCTACTCTGAAATACTGTGATTCTACCTTAATGGCTTTTGACCATAAGTTATTAGTCCATTTTGTACCTGTCATTATTCATAACTCCTGAAGACAATTTAAATAAGTGGTTGCATTTTGAAACTACTTGTGGAATAATAAATATTAATTTAGCTGTAAAGAGGTGACATATAGCAGGCAAAATAAGATATTTCAATTTTGATACTTGTTCTCTGAACTTTAATGGCTTAGCATACTGTTATGAATTGGTAGAGAGCTGAAGCACGGGGTACATAATGCATGTTTATCTGCAAATCCAGGTAATAAACTGGTTAATTCTAATGTTACTTTATCATTCTTTTAACTTGTCTTAAGAAATAGGCGAAAGAACAGATCTAAATGAGAGCTTTGCCTAAAACAAGACTTGGACTAACCTTAGGTACCCAAGTCCAAATCCCCGTTAGAGTATTTGGGTATCCTCCAAGCCCCATTAGGTTTCTAATACAGTGGACATTTTATCTGTTTGACTGATAATTCCCCAGGTTCTTACACTGATTTTGTTCTATCTTCACACATTCCCATTCTTTGCAGCCAGTACATGTCTAGTATGTGGATCAAAGCCTGAAGGTGTCTGTCTCTCTCTGTTCTTTACATAATGATCCTACATGGAGTGGTCGTTCTTGTAACTTGGATCTCTCTATGAACTGCTATAATTAGATGGGATGAATCTTGGTTTAAGTATTGCTTCACCTAAATCCTCTGAACAGCTCAGTCTCTGCATGTGTTAGCAGGATGAATGTCTCATGCATTTGTGTAAGGCCTGTGGCAAAATGCAGTATGGTCTCAGCTGTTGTTTCTTTTTAAAATACAGTCAGAGGGTGGCTTACCTGTCTTTTTCTGTAGAGCACTCAACCAAGAACTTCAGTACAATGAAGTTCAGGGGTTTTTGTCTCTCAGATAAATTCCTTACATGCGAAGCTAAATTGTGGGAATGTGCATGTGGGGTGACTCCTGGTTTTGAAGACATGTCATTGTGTCAAAAATAATCCTTTTAAAAGAATGTGAGGCCCTGCTCTGTCTTCTGAAACAATAAGTATATGCATTCCTTGTATGGGAATATGTTGTGCTGCAAAATGGCAAAGCAAATGAATTTCTAGGTAATACCATGAAGTTCCTGTAGCAAATTTCGCACTCGAACAGGGTAGAGTATGAAGTGTTGAAATCAAACTGTTAAGGAAGTGAATGCTGTCTTGAGAGTAGGTTCATACCTGTAAACTGCAGAGATGACAGGGCAACTGACTTTTGCACACTTAATCCTGGGTTTATTTCTTACCTCTTTCTTACATTCACAGTCTGATTTAATAGAAATAGCCCTTGCTCTCAAACAAGACTCAAGAATTCTGTCAGTCTTTATGCTTTATGACAGGCTTTCAGAGGAGTAAAACTCAGTATTACAGAGAGAGGCACAGTAAACTTGTATGAAGTTTCCATCTCTTTTTCAGGCTTACCAGGAACACAGGGAACACTCCTGAGCAGTTTTGATGCTAGTCAAGTGCCCTTACCTCTTGTTTTCTGTAGAATCAAATTTGTGCACAGAGTTAGCCACAGACATGCTCAACAGCAGAGTGCCAGATGGAAAGCAATGCAGAGAGGGATGGATCACTGATTTTCTGTGTTGCTGTTGGGTATGGTGTAGCTGTGTCACCTACTACAGCACAAGTGGAAGTTGTATCCTTAATTTAGATATCTAAATTTAGGCATTTAGATCAAATATTTAAATGTCATCAGTTGGATAATGCAGATACTAGGAAATCATGTGATTCCTCTGTATGGCCTCATTCATATTTAAATGTTGGAGGGTAACAGATAATGAGGTAATTTACTGATGTACACCATGGAAAAGGGCTGCATGTATAATTAGCAGACGCTGATACCGTCGTTATGCTAACTGACAGGATTGCTCTTCAGTCAGATACTGCAAATAATACAAGCAATACTAGATTTCAGTGGGTTTCAGTACATCATTGCTTTTAAGTGTTTCTAGTGAGACTGAGGAATCTGCTGTGGTCCCTTTGGACCCTATGCCAGGCCTGCCCAAAGCAGCTTTGGATGTACTGGATGTCTCATGCCACTTCCTACATTTCCTCCCACTGCATCGAGTGACTGTCACATTCCTCTTCAAAATATGGGGGCTGTTTTTCATTCCTTTATGCCTAATAATCCAAATATTCATTAGACAGTAAAGCTGTTGCTTTTGGCTCACCTCTGCTTACCGTGTTCATGCTTCTTAAAACTAGGTCCAAGTCATTTTGGTCTGTTTCTGCCTTATGCAGAAAAAACAGCTTCTCAGGAGCACAGGGCCAGCAGTACTGTCCTGTTATGTGTTTGAAGATGCTAGTTCACAGCAGAGCCAAGGTCTTTTTGAATGAGAAGAGAAACAGATGAGTTTTCCAGTCACTGAAAGTGTCAGAGAGGAAGGGACCTCCCCATGACATAGTGTTGCTGTAGTGTTTCCATGTAGAAAATACATGAGTAAATTGATAACTGTTGGTTTCCCTGTGGCTTAAGACAGAGGCAGTTAATACCTTCTGGTCTTAAAGAGATGAGAAAGTAAATGAGGAGGAATTAGACTAATTACTTTTGTTAGTTATTTCTGACAGGTATAGATGGCTGGAAGCAGAGGGATTGTTTACATGACCTGTGTTCCAGTGTGTCTTGTAAATGAACTGAGATGACATTTTAGGGTCTTTTTCAGGTGATGAAATCTAGTTCTGATCACATGACAATGCCAAAGAGCAATTTCCTCAAGGTGCCTTTGTGTTGCTTTACTTTTAGCTGAAAATAGACTTCCCCTTCCCCTGCACCTGCTCTTTCTGTTACTGTAAAATTGGCCAGCCTGAAGGGTTTGAGCCACATGCAGCTCATGGGATGGTTCAGGTGTCTCTCAAGTGCTGTGCCTATCATGGCTAACTCCAAAACTGCTGGGGGGGAAGCAAGCCAGCAGGGCTCCAGGGGCAGCACTCCACAGCATCCAGCTCAATGCGTGGAAAATATAAATCTACCCAAAAAAAGAGTTTTCACCTATCCCCTGTGCAGTGTGTCTTGTAGCTTTCAGTTTTTCATACCTGTGCAGAAAGGTTTACTAACTCTCTATTGATGCTTTGACAATTACCCATGAATAATGTAAAAAGATCATTTAGTAGATATCAAAGCACTTGGTTCAATACCTCTTCAGACCATTTAGGCAAGACAGAGATGATATAATGCTAATGTAAACTTAGGAAGATAACAAATGGCAACAGAAAGAGTAGTGCTTTTACTTCTCATAACAGTAATGGAAGGAAAAGTCATAAGAAACAAAACCCTATCAAACTGAACATGATGATTAAAAACTTTTGAAGTTATTGCACAATAAACTGACAGAACTAGGTGACACAAATACCACTGAGGCAAAAAATAATGAGGGATAAATAATGACTAGTAATGCTGTGTGACATTTATGATCATCAGGATGAAGATAAGGAGGATGGAATTGTTGAACTCTTGCATCAGTTAGCTAATAATCTTGGATTGGAAGGTAGTTCCTGGGAATGCATCAGTAAACAGTTGTCCATTTAAGGGCTTTTAAGGGCTTTATCAACTGCTCACTGTAATACAGAATGTGAAATCAGTGAACTTGGACCTCAGCCCCATCACATAGGGTTATCATTTTTAGAAGGACAGAGCATTGAGATGGTCTGGAGAAACATATTCCAGCAACATACAGAAGCAGACATGTATCATATGGCATGGCAGGATGCCTCGAGGTAGGGAATCTATCCTGAGAAACCACAGGTGAAGCATTATGTCTTCTCTCTGTCAGGAGCATTTTAGGGGACAGTCAAGAGCAGTTGTTGGATAAACTGTTTCAATATATTTCTACTATCCAGAGCAGCACCAATAGCTGTCTGCCCTGAGGAAAGGCCATTAAGTACAACTGAGCTGTGGAGTTCACCACTTGTATCTGGCTATTAGAGAGGGTGACAAACTCCTTAACTCTATGATATGCCTTATTTCTGAGGCTGCAAGAACAGTGTGTTTTCTGGGGTTTGATTTAATGCATTTAAGAGTAAGGTGAACTATGTAGGTTTTCCAAGTTCTTTGCTATAGGTAGTAAGACTTCATTAAATTATTTTTTTTGGAACTGCTGTATCTGCACAATCCATAAATGCTGTTTTCAGTTCTGCCCTTGAAATGTGTCCTGTGCAAAGCTGGCAACCTGTGTTTTTTCCTGTCAGATATTTAAATTACTTCAGCAATTTTAGACATTAAAAAACATGTTCTTTCTGGTAGAATTGTCACAGAAGTGTCCTGCTTTAAGATTCAGTTCTCAGAAGGGGCAGGCAGTGGCTTAAATTTGCATCTCCAGCAACAGATTTGTAATGCTTGTTTGTTGAAAAGAATTTAGCAAACCTGGTCACTGTAGCCTACAGAGCAAAGTACAGCAGTCTTCCTGCTTTGTTATAGTGAACTAAAAATTACACATAAAATTTTTCAAATATGGAAAAGGGACCAAAATATGTAAGCTGTTTAAAATAGAGCAAATTACTTGTGAGGGAAAACTTCTTGCATTAACTACACATTGAAAAGCCCCCTGTGACACACAGTCTGCTGTCTTCATTTTCATCAGCAGTTAATGTGATGACCTTCAGGAGACCTTTCTAGTTCCATCTGGCTTGAGTACAAATCTTGAAGGAAGGTGATATGTTGCTTTCTGTTCTGCTTCACCATTGCTAGGTGCTTCTTTCCATAACCAGATTGTCTTTTTAGAATTCTCTCTGTGGGGGTATCTTTTCTATTAATCAAAATGAAATTTTAGTCATGGCTTATTAATAGACAGTTTTGGGTTTCCTTAATTTACAAATCACAAATCAGATCAACTTCTGTATTTGGTTTTCTTTCTTCCCCTACCTTTTGGCAGATATTTTTTTCTCTTTAGGGACACTGCAGTGCACCTGTCAGGAAATATGTATGTGTTTGTGTGTGTAGAAATAAAATAATATATTTACAGCATACTGTACTGAAAAATAATGTGATATCCCCAAGAAGTGATTTGAATTGAGTTTTCCTAACATCTTAGTTGCATCATCATATGTATTGTTTACTCCAACATCACCAATAACAACAGAGTAGATTGAACTGTTGAAGCCCTCTAGAACTTCTCCAAGTCCCCATGTGAAGTGGTGATTATTACTGCTTGACAACTCAAGGTCTGTGTCAGCCAACAGGCACTGAAAATGTTATGCCACATGAATGGCCAGTGACACATAAGTCACCACTAGCCACATAGATGTGTCGTCAACCATCGTCCAGATATTCCTAGTATGGACTTTAACATTTGGTTAGAGGGGTATAAATACTTGAATGTGTTCAACTTTGAGTATAAAAGGTTTATGTCAACCTGTCAAAGCAGCACTGTCTTGCCTTAAAGATCTCTGTGTGAAGTGTACCTTGAGGAGTGGAATAAGAGCTGCCCCCTTGAAAATCCTGATTCCTTTTAACAGATTAGTAAGAAAATGTATTCTAGAAGGGTCTCTCAAGGTGAAAACATTAATTTGAATTTGAAGGAGTAAAAGTTAGATCCAAGCCTATATTTATGCAAGGTTTTATTTCTAACAGTTGGTTTATAACTTTATAGAAAAAGACAAGACTCGGCAGTGTTCAAATATGTAAGCTAGGACTTGTGACCTTTTGGAGATGCTCCTGGTGGGACAGCTCAGGAAGAATTAAAAGTTAGTAGCTTGGTTTTAAAGTGTTTCTAATTAATTTTAACTTCTCCAAATTTTCCTCTTTCAAAAAAACCTGTGGAATTCATCATCTGAACTCTGTTCACAGCAACAGCAGCTTCTGACAGCCACCTAGTAGGTCTTTATGTTCCTTTATGAACCTTTATGTTCTAATTACAGGTACTCCTTGCTGTCAATGGTTTGAACTACAAAGGTATAGCCTTCATGGGCATGAGTTCTGTTAAACATGCTGGATGATTGTATACAAAGTGTTTAATAACTTTTCCATTTCCATAAGACATGCCAGTTTTTATATTGTAACAAAAATAGTAAAGGCATGAGAGAAGCTTTAATAAAATGCAAAAAAACCCCACTTAAATGGGTTCTGAAGTGGCAGTCCTGCCCCATGTTGTGACAAAATCAAGACCTTTTCTCATTGTGACTCACAGCCCTGTGTTACTGTGTTGAAAGAAATGCATTACAATTGTACTACTCCAAATAACAGCATTTCTAGAGATAAAATTGAAAAATCTCACTAGAAATCTTAACTGCCCTTTTTTTCTGTGCAGTAGGAACCCACAAGAGGGTTCAGTGTATTTATAGCACAATTTTCAGTATTTCTGGTTTAATTTATCATGCTCAACCAAAGATAAGTAATACGCAAGCATGATTTTAAAACCCTACTTTCAGATGCTGATGCATGTTTAAATTTGCCATTAGATTGTCCATGCTGTTAAATGCATCAAATAGTATATTTTGTCCTTAGTTTTCAAATGAGACATCAAATGCTTATAAAATTTGATGAGCAATTGTCTATAACTATAGAAAATCTTCAGTGCACAGAGATGGCCTTCATGTTTTCTTGAGGTTTAACCCTGCCAGGTCCTTCTTGTGTCTGACTTTCCTATACGTAAAATGGAAATCCTGATGCTTCTCATTTTCTAAAGTGCTTTGATACTGCTGATAGAAAGCACTATATGAAAGCTGGATATTATATCATTATATCCTCATAAGTCATGGAAGGCACTGCCAAGTTTGATTATTACTGGGTGATATTTTGCTTCACTCAGAGAACACTGTAGTCATGATTTTATTTATAAATATTTCTACAGCAGATAATATCAGCCTGCTTTCACTAAAATCTTTTTTTGAAATTAATTAGACTAAGACAAAATATACTGATTTCTCTATGTCACTACTTATTGTAAGTTTAAAATACATTAAGAATACTGTTCAGGAGAAAAAAGTTAGTACTAATGAGTTAGGTGCATTCATGGTTCTGTAGGCTACTTACTGTGCATCACTGTTTTTCCGCAGGTGAAAATGTAGAAATCTTAGGCTGTTTCTCCAGTGATACACTTTGTCACCAAGATTTTCATTGTGCTTAGTATTTTGATTAATTTGCTGACTTTGGTTCATTCATGCATCTTTGATAGATTGGGGCTGAGCCACATGGTTTTGTCTAAGTTGTCTTCATAGTTTTGGGTGTTTGATACCTGAACTCTATAAATTGCTCCATCTGCTTTACAAAGACTGTAAGTTCAGAGCTTCAGTGTATGTAGTTTTTGTATGCAAAACTGTAGCTTAAAACTATTTCCTAGATTTCTTAGACATTGCTAGATCTCCATAGCAAGTAATTTTTGTCAAACATCAGGTTCCTATTGCTTACTTATTCTTCCTTTTGCCTTATATAGATAAATTGTACTGATTTAGTAATTCAAAAATCTATGACAACAAACCTATCAATGATAGTTATTGAAGGAGCACCAAATAAAGTCATTGCTAATAGTAAACATTCAGGGCAAGACTGACTGCTTTTTTTAGTTCACCTTTTTGTTAAAATAGATAAAGGTTATTTTCATCTCTGGCATTTGCTGGCTGGTCACTGTGTTCCACGTCAGAGAGAGGCTTGAATAATCTCTTTGAAGGCAGTATTGAGGCAGAGAATTAGCATTCTCTCCAGCCAGACTCCATTGCACACAGGTTGGTTTCTCATTTGTCGTGGCAGTGTTTTCATTAGGTCAGCTGAAAAACTGCCCTTCTCTCCTTCAGAATGCAAAATGGGCAGGGAATAGAGGGGAATGAAATTACAGAAATAAATGTTAGCTAATCTATGTCAATTAACCATGACAGCACTGACATTTAATATTACACAAGTTTTGCTAATTTGCTTGAGCATACAAAAGGCAAAAACTCACCAATGTTTCATGCTGGATTTACAGTTTACCTTGTTTTTGTGAACTGTATAAAATAAGAATGAGTTCTCTATATGCAGTGATTATTTGGCAACAAACTAGATGAGGGAGTGAGAAGATTCATCACCTCTCTTGACTCTCTCCAGCGCTCCAAAGTTGCTAGAAACATGGTTGGATTTGAAAATGATTTGAAAAAATTTTGATAGGATCATGCAGAAAATATAAAATAAAGCTGTAGTGATTCCTGGCACAACAGCAGTTTAAACTTTCATAGCAAAATACTGACTTTGCTCTTATGTTTTATATAAAACAGCAATACCACAATTCCGGGGTGTGGAGGGGGTTAAATTTAAAAAATGGCCGTGGAGAAGGTTGCAAAAACGTATCCCTCCAAATGTGAAACTGGTAATATCCTTACTTAGCCAATACTGCTAACTGAAAGAGTTCAATTAGAATATGCTGTTTGTTTAGTTTCATGAGAAAATTTTGGTTTGAAAATAAATACCACACATGCAGAAAAAATGTGCACTGAAGCATAATAAGAATGACAGATGACTAAGGAAGATCACCAAAAAATAAGAAATTACCAACATGTTTAAATTTACATAGGAAGAATTCTCTCACTATCAAGCTGGTCCCTCCCAATGCTACCTGAGTTGTTATTTTTAATAAAACAGTTCTTAGCTAGAGATTCAGTAAAGCAATATTTTTCCATTTTTGTTAGAAAAAAAATCATCTTGGTGTAGTCTGTGGCTTGGGTCTGTTCAGACAAAATCAGATCTCTACCACATGCTGGATTTTAATAACATAAATACTTCAGACTTCTAAATTGCATAAATAGGGCAGGCAGTTTTCAGCCTTGGAAATCACTCTTACATGCAGCTGGTGGATATGAAGTTGTTTGTTTTGGATTATACAATTCCCATAATGGAGAAAAAATTACTGTTTTGCTGTCCTATTTTTATGTTGCTGATCAATTCTCTTTGCACAGCAAAGATATGATTCCCTTTCAGATTTATGATAGCATTTGATCAGTCTCTTCAAGACCAAAGGGAAAAGTTCTCTGATGTTGCTATTTCATTCTTGGGAGTCTGCTACATGGTTTAATATGCTTGGCCTTTACTTAACCACATCTTTTGGTTTGGGATTGAAAGAAAGCAGATGCTCCAGAAGTGTAATAGTGTTTGAGACTGAAAGTATGCCTGGCTGCAGAACCCTTGGCCACTGCTGCCAGCTAGATCTGCCCCAGCTGTAATAGCACTGGAAATGGGGATCAGGAGCTGCGGTGGAAAACATCAAGACTCTGTCTTTTTCCCTATGTCATAAGAAACAACACTGACAGAGATAGGCCACTTTTATTTAGAAAAGCTGCCTGAGACTTCCCTGTGTCATAAGAAACAACACTGCCAGAGATAGTTCACTTTTATTTAGAAAAGCTGCCTGAGAGAGCTGTAAAATCTGCTGTTCTGGTGCTGCCCTCGAGAGAAACTTAAGCATACTTTGCTGTCCTTAGTAAGGCTTTATCTGTGCTCAGGTCTATGTATTGGTCGTCTTATCTCTGCTGTCTGCGGAAATAATCCATCCCCTGTGTACAAATATGTGAAGAATTTATAATTTTACAATAATAAAATGTCTGATCATATGTTTTATATACACTGCTCATAAGCTACCAGAGGCTTTGCATTTAAGAACGGTCTATTCTAAAGCCTGATTGTCTTCCCATACCATTTCTCAGGGCAGAAGTGTCAGCTCCAGTCGTGGGGGAAGCAGATTCCAGGGTCTGCCAGTAGCAGCTGTGTTTGTTGCTTCACTAAGTAAAGCCTGGTAATTCCAGCACTGGTTGAACGCTGTTCAGTTCTTTATCACCAAAGAATTGACTGCACCAGCAGCTAGAAAGGAAAACCTCCTGAATGAAAGGCTGTTGTTGTCTGGAAAAAGAAAGAAAAGGTGCTGGTCATTGTACTCTTTCATCAGAAATTACTATTTACACCTCCTTGAGGTCTCCAAAGGACAGGTTATTGTAAAGACTTTCGCACCAAATTAAAACTGAAGAGAATATTATTATTTTTTTTTTTCAGCCAAGTCATTGAGCTAATATTATTTATTTTTTTTTTCAGCCAAGTCATTGAGCTTTATGCTTACAGGTGTGGTCAAAGAGTGTGTTTGGCTGCAAGTCATCCAGACTGTGGCTTTCGTGACAGCTAAGAATAGTAAACAATCAAATACTCCAGCCACATAGGGAAGATTGAAACAGGACAGAAAAGGACTGAGACATGAATTCTCAAGAGCTTAAGAAATGCTTTATTTTTTTTTTCAGCCAAGTCATTGAGCTTTATGCTTACAGGTGTGGTCAAAGAGTGTGTTTGGCTGCAAGTCATCCAGACTGTGGCTTTCGTGACAGCTAAGAATAGTAAACAATCAAATACTCCAGCCACATAGGGAAGATTGAAACAGGACAGAAAAGGACTGAGACATGAATTCTCAAGAGCTTAAGAAATGCTTTGGCTAAGGTTCACTGTTTTTTCTAGTGGCAGCCAATAACCAATGACCACTTTTAAAGTCTCATATGAAAAGAAAAATACATTAGAAAAATGGAAATAATTTTGATGGTATACAATTGTGTGTGCATCTCTGTTTTGAGGTTTAGTATTCTTAGTGATACCTGATTATCACACAACTTGTAGGGGGTTTCTTTCCTTTTGAAAACATAGTCTTCAGTGTTTTATGTAGACTATAGAAATATCATGTGAATGGTGTGTAAAATTCAAACACTGCAGCACTACAATCACAAGATTTGTACAGCTGAACAGTGCTGTGCTGCTGTGTATAATCTGACTGATACTTTCCATTTTTGTTCTCTTTTCATTTTGATTTGATATATTAAAGCCATGTGAGATAGCATGATGTTCTTTATATTTGCAGTCTTCGTAGTCTGAGTATTTCTTGCCTATTTTGAATCTTTCTGTGTGTATGTGTTGGCCTTGTTCAAGGACCTGACAATCAGTTGCTTCCTAAGGAAGAGAATGGTTTGGAGAAATGCACACAAACATGTTTGTGTGCTCTTTTTTGGTTGCTCATGCTTCCAACCCATTCTTCAGTGTACTCAGGAAGAAGAATGAAACACCAAATATAGGCCAAACTTTGTATATGAAAAATGTAGCCTGTCCTGCAGTGAGGGGAATACTGTCTATTTTAAGGCATAACTGGAGTAAATGGTGCTCTGAAAACTATGGCATGAATGGTACTTAAATGAGCTGTTTTTTTTCTAAAAAGCAGCAATAGAAATTATGGAAAACTAGCAAATGGTAGATAATACTAAATAATAAAAACTTTTATCACAATGTCATATGAGAAGGTAGGAAAATGGAAGTGGTCACAGTCCTGAAAGATTTGACTTGGCACAGAATAATGTTCTCACTTAGATTCTTTGCTTTAGGCATGCAATAATTTATATGTTAAAAAAGTTTTATAAAACCAACAACAAGAATATTTTAAGATATTTCTTGTAATACATCTGGTGCACCTTAGGGCATTACTAGTCATGGTATGACAGAAGTGTCATTGTAAGAGTTACCAGGTGAGGAGGGCGGTAAGGCTGCAAATCCAGAAATGGTGCTATTCCCACTTGCACTGCAGTCTTGGTATGTAACTTCAGGCATGTTAGTTTAGTTCAGTTCCATTCCTATGTATATCATTTCCTATGTATGTAGGCAAAGATGATAATGGTTTAAGATGCATCGTAGATAAAGTATGTGCTGATTATTCCTTACTGGAAGACAAAGTAAAGATTTAAAACAATGTCTGTATACTGAGAGTCTTTATCTACTGACTAGATGCCCATCAGGATGAGGGTGGAAACTGTTGTTCAGAGATGACCTTAGGACAATCATCTGCAATGGAACACCATGAGATACTAGTTACACTGTCCAAGAAAATCAGCCCCTTTGAGAAGCAGTGGATGTAGGTTAGCTTGGCATGGTGCTATGGACTAGAACTATTTTATCTATATATTCTGCACTGAGATAGGCACTCACAGATCTGTAGTAGTTGTAGAGAGCTAGCAGGACCAGCATGGACAATGTGCTGCATCCTGACATTTTTATTTACTCTTGAGGCTCTGCTGGTGTCCCGGTCCGATAAGACTCGGGAGTGTTTGATCGATTGCACTAATGTGAATTAAGACACAAACGAAGTCAAAATACCATTAGGGATTGAGACTCTATTATTGGTTACTCAGGGGGGAGAGAGAAGGGGCACCAGGAAAGTTAGAAAAGGGGAGAAGCAAGCAAGATTTGGGATGGTGCAGTAGAGATAGTCATCACCGTAGGTCCAGCAGCAATCTGATGATCCATAGTCATGTAGAAATGGAGATAGTCATGACCATAAGTCCAGCAGCTTTCTGATGATCCAAAACTGTCTTTTCTTTGGTGGTGAGTGTGCGCCATGCTCTGGATGCTGGTTCTGTTTGTAGGGCTCTGTGGGGCACTGACTGGTCAGTCTCTCTGGAGCTGAACAATTCCCAGCCTCTGATCTCTGTCGTGGACAATGATGTTTCATGGTCTAGGCAGCTGGAGAGGATGTCCATGATTATCTGGCAGATGGCTCTGCAGCCAGAGGATGTAGGTGGTGGACAGTGGTGCCTTGTTACCTCAGAATTATCCATTAGCTGGAGGATTTGGGTGTAGGACAATGGAGCCTCCTTATCTCAGTGTCTGGAGACACCCTGTGAATCAACAGGCCTTGAGACAAACAGTCCAGGGGAGACTGTCATCAGTCTCCTTCACCAAGTCATCAAAGCCAGGCCAAAACCCAGACATTTCTTAAAGGTCCCTTACAGCTGGGTCCGAGTTCAGATATGAAGGAACAGTTGAGTTAGGCTGGCTATGTTATGCAGTCCATTTAGCATACATACCCAAGGCATGACCATTCTTTAATGTTACAATATGATAAAGGATCTTGGATACTGTGCTAAGTGATTTATCAGTTGTCTGAACTACATGTTGTAGTAAACTCTGCTATGGGCACCATGGCAAGAGATGTGAGAATGGCATGCTGCTCTTATGGTGCAGGAGTGGTGGCAATGGAGGTGGAAGGGGCTGAGGTGAGGAAGCAGAATGTGAGTTAGCAAATGTGATGCCATAGACTGTACTGAGTGTCCTAAGGAGATGACATACACTATGAAAGTATGAAAAGAGGGAGAGAAAACAAATTTGTGTGGAAGGAAATTAAACTGGACATTGGAGGATCAAGGAATCTAGAGAAAATGGTGCTTGTAGCAGAGGAGGAATAGTTGTAAGAGCAGTCTTGAATTATGCTGCCTATCTTTCTTTTTGACTCCTTTATTATTGTTCAATACAATACAGAATTAATCACATGCAGGTCATTTTACTTGTCCTTAAAGCTTGCACTCTGTAGAGTGAATTAAAATCCACATATTTTTATAAGGGTGCACTAGTATCTGTATGCACTTATTACTCCCTCTGATGAAGAGCAGAATCACTCATTTCTAGAGATACATTTTTTATTAAACACAGCTCATAATATAGAAGATAAGTATAAATATCAAGAGTAAGTCTGCAAGTAGGTAGGGCATGGATATATTTCATAAGTCTGTCTTGTAGATGTTAAATAAAGCAGGTGTTTTCAACTGCATTATGTACCTGTGCTAAGGGCAAATAGCTCAGCAATGTCCTTTTTAAAAGACTATTTCTATGCTGCCAAGTTCAATAAGATACAGGGATTTTCCATGAGTCAGTGTTCTGACAACTCTGTCAGAAACATGTATCCTAAAAATGACCATGAGTTTGTTTGGCACAATACATTAAAGATATATACATTCTTGTGTAAACAATTTTTTGATGCCATATGCAGTGGTCTGCAGCAATCTTTGTTTGGAATGAAATCTTGTAACCCATTTTACCTTGTGATTGCACCACAGCTTGTTCTGGACATAGCAAAGACAAAAAGCACCAGCTATGATTTCCATCCCATCCTCACAGTCCTGGCAGATGGACTCCAAGGCTGAGCAGGGAGGGACACAAAGTATTTTTTGTTAAATTGGACAAATAAAGCATTTTCCCATGATTTTTCAGAGTCCACAAATTCAGTTGGCAGTGGCTACTCACTCTTCAGCACTGCTGATGCTTAGAGAGTCTTGTACACCTTACAACATACAAAGTATGCCCCTGGCAATGCTCTGGCCTCAGTAGACTTCACCAGTTGTGTATAGTAATATATAGCTAGTGCAGGTAGTGTGCAACAGGGAATTCTTGGAGGCATCTTGGTTTGAGTGGGAGTTACTACATTGCCTAAGCTGTCTACTTACAGGTAGGATGCTGTTCTCTAGACAGAGTGACACAATATACTGGCGCCTTGTAGAAAGCTTTATGATTATAACAGCTATTTGTTAAATAAATAGGATTCTGCTTTAGTAAGGAGTGTAACAGGACATTGTTTCTTCTTGGCTGGCTTTCCTTCAGTTAGTCCTTACATAAATTCCACTTGCTGTCATTTAATTTTGTTCAAAAAACCCTTTTATAACCAAACTGACAGGTAGTGGTTTTTTATTATGTTGTTGGAATATAAAGTATAATATTTAATTTGCTTAACAACCAGAAGTAAAAGCATACTAATCAATAACAAGTGATGCAGGTCTGGTGTGTTCTTCCCAGTCCCTCACTGCTAGGGCTTTTTTGGGCAGAAAGGTCTGATAACTGCCACATTTTTAGGTAGAATTTCATTACGGGGATGTCTCTAAATAAATTATAAATTGAGGATTTAAATTAAAATACTAGGGGGAGAAAAGAGAGATGATAAAACATAGCTTAGCTTTTGTAAGCTATATAGGCTTCCTCCACCTTAGTAGAGGAAACTAAAAGCAAAAAAAGTGGAAATAAGTCTTGTTCTATTTCAAGATGATAGTATGCTCACAGGCAAATAACCTAATTTTTTTTTTTTTGCTATTAAAGAGCATATGATGGTTAATCCTGAAGCCATGAGCAGCCTGTGAATTTCACCAGGTCATACAGTTCACAGTAGGTGAGAAGCTGATGCTGTGAAGTACAGTAAGCTGATGATTCTTTCTTTTTTCCATGCGTCTCTCAAGCTTGCTGATATGCTTTGAAAAAAATGACAGCATGGTCCAGTGGATTTCATTTTTCTGTGTGCATTCATCTGCAGTGACAGTGAGGAGCTGAGCATTATTTTCCTCATGTAATTTCAAAGTATTTAATATCAATGGAGAAGAAGTAAATCTTCTCTTGCTCACATTTTCACTCCTGTAGGCTCTGGTGTAGTTGTGCTGTAATAAAACTGTCATGCCACTGCCAGAACCAGCCCTGCAATTCAGCCTATTGGTGTGTATAATGTATATTTTGTCAGGGCTATTTTGAGCAATGTTATCAGTAGCATGCTATACAAAATCTTGTCATTGTTGAAGCACAGCGTAACTGTAGGAGGGCTGGAGTCGCACTTGCTACTCTAAAGAGCAGTCAAAAGTAGTTCAGAAGCGAAAGGGTTTGACCACATTTTGATGTGAAGGGGGCATGGTGAAAGAAGGACCCTAATCCCTCAAGTGTGATTCAGCATCACCGTGTCTGTGTTTAGCATAATGTGGGACTCAGTGTCATGTGTGTGTCTCTCTCACTGTGTTAGCAGAACTGGCTCTCTGCCAGCACCAGCAAAAATCAGTGTAATCCTCCTCCTGGGGAGGTACCTGTGCTTTAGGGCAGAGGGTCTCATACAGCTTCTGCTGCGCTTCTGTACAAAGCTGCACCTCCTGGTGTCATCAGCCCTTCTTCCTCTCCATGTGCTAGGAAGGATTTAGAAATGTAACTACCCAGGGGCTTTATAAGCCATTCTCACCATATTCTATGTTCATTCATATTAGTTCATTTACTGCACACTCAAGTTGTTATTGAATTATTGAGCTTCTATGTGAATAAAAGTCTTTACGAAAGAGGAGATGCTGTGCTGTCAACATCTGCTGAAAGCTGGGCTCTGTGATGTATTCCAGAGTCCTGGGAGCACTTCAGCTGGGGGTGGTTAGGAAAAGCAGCTGTTGAACAAGAAACTAAATGAAACTTTAGCATTTTTCGACTCTTGTCTGTCAAACTTCAGAGATGGATAGTGCCTTATTACTTAGAACATCATCAGTTCTTTTAGCAATTAATACTGTGCTCTGCTGACAGTATTCTTGTCACTATTTATTCCCTGCATTCGTAGGGGTTTTTTTGCAAGGTGATATGGTCTAAAATAGGAAGCTTTTCTTCATCAATCTACAGACTGATTGGGCAGCCAAAGAAGATGTAATCATTCTTGTAGAAAATACTGAGGGAAAATTACATTGTCAGTCTCTAGGGACAACTAAACATTTGTTTTTTCCTTTGCATTAAGAGAGGTTACAAGGTGACAGGAGACATTATTGCTCCTCAACAGAAAATGCTGTTGTAAAGTACTGGTGAATTTCCTCCTAGATTCTGCTTCCTCCACTTGGCATCCAGTGATGATGCTTCAACCAGTTCATTTTGAAGGCCTGTACAAGCACAAGCAAAACATACAGCCAAACACACCACAAATTGATATGAAAGTGAGGATCTGTAGAGTCGAAGTTAGAGGTAGTTTTCATTGACTTTATACTGGCATTGTCTCTTCTATAACTCAGGAAAGAAATAGCTTCTCTTACCATCTTTGGACAGTAATCAGGGAAAGTAATGGTTAGTAACAGAAAAATGTCATAATGGTTTCCTGTCCTTCAGTTGGAAGATATAGGAGAAGATTTTTCTTGCTAAGTAAATAGCAGCAGAAGTAAAACAAAACAATAAAAAAATGATGGAAAGGGATGTTTTTCCAATCTGTTTTTCAGGATGAGAAATGAAAATAAATAGTGAAATGTTTCTGACCAAGACGTATCTGCCTTATCTTCTGATTCTCTTTTCACTGAGGAAAAGTATGTTCTTTCAGCAGAAACAATTCTGCTTGTATATGTTTAAACTTGGGGAGGAGTTAAAATGCAGATTATTAGGCATCTCTTAGATGGCCAAGAGATTGCAACTAAAAGATGTGAGAAATAATTTAGCATGTATTGGGGAAGTCTGTAGGAGCAATTTCTATAAATTTCTATAAAACACAGAATTTCTATGCAGTTTTATTAAGGTTCAAATTGGCAGCAAAGCTAGTTAAACACTCTGCAGTTGGAGCATCCAAGAAGACACTGCTGCAATGCATTATATTATTTCTCGGTGTCCATGGATGCTTTCAGAAGTTTAGCTAAACCTGTCAAAAATGCAGTACAATTCAACTCCCATCTACAGCTGTGATCTCTCAAGGGGGATTTTCAAGACAGTCCCTTATATAAGCAGTATTTGAGGCAGAGGAATAAAAAGGAGGGTTTTTTGAGAGTAAAATTACTTCAGAAAAATCTTCAGATATTTTCCTTTATCAATTCCAAATCACTCATTTTGGGCAGAATGACTTTTGGATTAGAATGCCAAAGATGATGTTTCCAGGCAATAGCAGTGGTGGCTTTGGTGTGCTCAGAAGTCACTTAGCACCTTAGCTGATTGTTCAGACCAAATAGTATGGCACTTTAGGCAACTGTCTGGTTTTTAGGGAAGAAGGAAAGGACACAATCTATGTAATGGAGACCCCTAATAATGTTTAAATGGACGGGCAGGCTGGAATATAACTATCAAAGGCAGCTGTGGCCTATCTGACCCTGCCAGACTAGTAAAGTTAACTTTGACAGAACCATTTCATGATTCTATGAAACAACCTTTAGTTGTCTCTGTACAGTTAAGAGATGCACACCTTGACTTTTTAAGAAATGAGTATGTACTTTGCCTTTTTTATCTACAGATACTTCTTCCCTCCTTCCTTTTCCTAGAACTGTGCAAAATGTTGAGTAGAACTATGCAAAAGCAGCTGTGTTTTACAGCTTTAGGCAGTAGACTGCCTGGAATACCTTGTGTGCTACTTGGGCTCATCTAAAGTACCAAAACAGAGCTAAAATATGTAACTTTAGAATATCAGTTTCCTATTCAGATAACAGGTTACTTGGTGGATTTCTTTTTCTGAAAGTGAGACCATAATTTTTCAATAACTTTGGTTTTGAAAGATGGAACTTAAGGATGCAGAAGCAGCAGAGCCAACGACAACAGGATTCTAATCATAAGAGATTGTGATATGTCAGTTAAAACTGAATGCAGTATTTTAGTCTCTTGCTGTATTTTTTGCTGTTTCCCAGCTGTCCTAGAGCCTTAGTTATTTGAATAGACTTAACTGTGGAAAAAAAAAAAATCTATTAAAAGCATTCCCGGTTTTAATATGCCTTACTTTTAGCAAAAAATCTGCCATCATGTCCATTTGAATCACAAGTTTTTTCTCCTATTCCTTTTCTGCTAAACATAGCTTTCTTGGCAATTATTTAATTATGTGAATCTCAGAAATGTAGTTTGCTTGCTAGGGAACACTGTGGTCTAGCAAAATGAGTTTCTGGTCTGGATTCTCTTAAAACCACACTGGATAGTTGTGGGAGTTGGGGAGTTATTTCCCTTCCTAATTTTCCAAGCCTTCAAAAATAAAAAGCACGGCTGAAATCAGATTTGAGAAAAACAGGGCCTGCTGGGTTTGCTTGTTAAAGTTTCCTTAATAAAATAAAAAAATATAGCGATAAAAGGACAAGCAGATTGGACCACTCAGGCAAATGGAAACAAGCCTTTTTGGGGAGTTATTCATTATAAAACTCCATATTTACTGGAAGTAGACCAGGAAAGAAAACATAAAACATTTCTTAAACAACAGCCCTAAAAATAAGTAAGCAAAGACATGTTAACCATCTCTACAGATCTTGCTATGTTGGTCCTGTACTGTTTCATATACCATTTTGATCTTCCAGAAATTCTCATCCACATAAAATTCTCATCATCTTCATTAGTGGTTTATTTCGCATCCACCCTCCCCACCCCTTACTAAATGTAGCATACAGGATAAGTTCCCTTCAAAAAAAGCTTTAATTTTCTAACTCAAAAAAATTATGTCTCCAAAGTCATTCTCCAATTGAAACAGTTACATTTTGCGATATGTGTGGTGCTAAATTTCATTGTAACTCATAGGCAAGTGGTGACTTGTTAAGAACAATGAAACAGAATATTTCAAGATTTGCACCTTTTTTATTGCATGGTATATTTTGGAGAATTACCATGTAAACTAAAAGTGTAAGAAATAAATGTCTAGCCTAGTAATGGGAGATCTGAAATAGAATGGAGGAACCAGTTCCCACATGCAGTAAAAATAGTATCCTGGCTGTGGAGAAGATTTCTTCCAGTGCATCAGTTGTGTAGAGGGGTCCTAGTATCAATAGTGTTTAGTGGCATTATTGATCGGTTCATCTAGTTTTTGGAAAGTGCAAGCATGTTTCAAAGTCCATAAATCTCTAGAACACAGGACATTTATAATTTTCTAATGCTTTTTTTGGCTTTTAGCCTACTAATTTGGGCAGTAAAGCCAGATTTCATAAGCCATCCACTCAGGCCAGGCCAAAGCTTACAGGAGGCATGAAAGTTTACGAGGCATGGCTCAGCCAGTTGTGAGGCACAACTCAGCCTTAGAATCATAGAATCATAGAATCAACCACGTTGAAAAAGACCTCCAGGATCATCAAGTCCAAGCCTACCATGGTTACTAGACCATGGCACTAAGTGCCACATCCAGTCTCATCTTGAAAACCTCCAGGGATGGTGAATCTACCAGCTCCCCCCGGCAGCCCATTCCAAAAATCTCTTCCTAATATCCAACCTAAACTTCTCCTGGCAGAGCTTGAGTCTGTGCCCTCTTGTCCTGCTGCTGGTTGTCTGGGAGGAGACCAACCCTCACCTGACTACAACCTCCTTTCACAACCAGAATTTGAGTTTGACAGTGGTGTAAACAGAGATATGTTGTCTTTTGCTGGTGTTAAAAGGGAGATAAAAACTTTCCTTTAAAGTCATTGTGTCTTAGGTAACCTTTGATTTTGAAGCTTAGCCTTAATATGTAAACATACAGCTGATGTATGTGTGCTCCTGAGAGGACAAAAGGAAAGAATAAATCAAATCTAGATTTTGCACATCATATAATCTGTCATCTTTGGATGATACAAACAGATGCTCTCTGCTTTCAAGGGACGGTGCTGGGGAGGACAAGGTTCAAAGCACCATGCTTGAGAGAGCAAGAGCTTCCTAAGCAGTGTACACCTGTTCTTGTACTACTTTTGTGATATGGAACAATGAATGACCTTCTCTGAGCTCATATTATAAGGGGAAACCTGAGAGGATGCAGTCACTGTTGAGATTGTACAGTTAGTACAGGATGCTCTATCCAGTTTGATTGGTGGAAATTTAAAGAATGACTTCAGTCAGAGCAGAATTTGGATATTATTTTGCAAATTCTTGTCAAAGCCCAGATGGAAGAAGTGCTTTATTTATTGGCACAGGCTTTCTAGAAATAGCTAGACAAGTAAGAGAGAACCTTGTAACTTATACATAGCATCACATAATAAAATCAACATTTATTTTTTCTAGTTCCTATTTTTCATGAGATATAGGCAGCAGAAGACTTTTCGAGACTTGTTACAGCCATAGAAAGACATTTGAATATCTGTAGCAGTGACTGGAGTGGGGGCCAAGAATTTCCTTTTCTCTCTGTCAAGGAGAATCAGTAAAATCTGACCTCCTCAGAGGTAGGAGGGAATTGGTGCAGTGAAAGAAACTGCTTTGACAATCCTTTCTACAGAAGAGGAGATGTATTTCTGATGCATTCCTGAGAGCCTGGTGTTCTCCTAAGGTGGATGCAAAGGAAGGTGCTTGGCTCAAGAGGAGTCTGTTCCAGAGGAGCTGCTGGTCTAAGCCAGCCAGACCAAGATCCAGTGATATGTCTGGGTGAGCTCCTTTCTTGGCAGGTGCTGCAGAAGCCATTCAGTCCATGGTGGTGGTGAGTAGCATGACTGAGGATGTGCCACAGCAGCAAATGTGTCCTCTCTTAAATGGGGGGGCACAATCCACTGTAGACTAGTCTGTCTTCCCTCCTTTCTTCTGATGAAAGGGTAGGTTTTCTTGGGATGCGAGTCTTCTTTTATCAGAAAATGAAATTAATATTCAGTAGTGATTTATTGCATGTTCCTTCATTTTGTATTCCCTTATCCTTACTGGGAAGGGATGGAAAGCAAAGCAAAGGTAAATACTGTTTTCTTAATCTGGTGTAATGGTCAGGGAGTTCTCTGGGGTTTCAGCTGGCTTTCTTCCCTCATGTGAGCACTCATGGTACTGTCAACAATGTAAAACAAATGAGACAGAGCACAAAACCAGATTGGTAATTAATAGTGGTTAATTGGTATGATTCATAAGCTTGCTTCTGAAAACAGAAGATATCTCCCCTGTGAGGGATGAGAGCAAGGTGGAAGTTACTCTTTCACTGACTTTGTAAGAATTTTCTGAAAGTTTCATGATACATAGGATAAAAAAATATCCATTTATTGTTATCAGAATAGCAGACACTTTATGTGTATGCACACAAGTTACTGCACTGCTCTGTGCCTTCAGTCCTTCACACCTATCATTTGCCTATCTTGGTTTCTTTTGACTATGAAATCTAGGGGGACTGAGCTCTGCTGTTTGACATGGCTCAGGCTGTGCTAGATCCAACTTTCATGACTCAGTGGCAGCTGCAGCGATGGAATTTTAGGAGTCCATGTCTGAGTAGGAGGAAACACCTCAGCTCCTGTCATGCACTGGCAGAGCAACAGCCACTCAGTGTGGTACCATTTGCAAGCACAGGGGAAACATCTGAGCACTAGAACTGTGTTTACTGTTCAAACAACTGCTCTGCATCTTCTGGATCAGGGGAAAAAAGCCACAGGCTAGGTGGAAGTGTCCCACAGGCTGAGCTGTGTTGTGCTGCATGACATGAGACAGATAACTTAATGGAGCCCTGGGCTCTCTGTGATCTGACATAATATTCATAATGTTAATCAGAAAAGCTCTCACAGTGTTTTCCTAACGCTCCTAATCTAATTTTTCATTATATGGACCCATTTATATCTCTGAGAGCTTATATTGTTTTTCCTCCCTGTCATGTGAGGTCGTCCAAAATCCTAAAATTCAGTGCTTTATTTTTTGTTGCCAATGGAGAAATCTGTTTATTAAGAGTCATAGAACTGCAAAGCAGATGATCAGAACTTGGGTACAGTTATTGTCCCACATTAACCGTCCTGTAGGTAATAGTGCTTACATTGTCATCCTTCTCACTCCCCTCCAGTTGGGGGAAATTTTACCTGTGGCTTGTGAGCTCTGCAGAAAATGAAAATATGCTTTCCATCCACTTTTCATTTCTGCCTGTACTCACTAAAATATCACCTTCCTTTGAGGTAGTCGGCTCTAAAGGTGTATAGTGCTACCTAGTTTATCTTGGGGCACTGGTCAGTCTCTTCAGCAGATAATTATTCAGGATCTCATTTTTATTACTAAGCTAATCATAAGTCCAAATCTATATACCATAAGATTAAGATGCATATTTTGATGCATTTACTGTATTGCTTCAGAAGGGAGATGACTCCTTGGTAGTATAACACATTCTCTAATACATTCAAGAAATCAGAGTACTGTGTAGGTCTGATCTGGCTGGATAATATATGGGTAGGTTTCTCATAACTTTAGGCTTTTAAGTGCAGGAGAGTCTTAATAGAAAAATGAGGAGATGGCCTGTGAGGGATGCTGTGGTAAAAAGAGTTTGCATTTTCTGGGTCTAGAATGCCAATTCTGTCAAACCATGTGAAATTATACAGACTAGTTTTACAAAGCAGACTTTGGTTCACTAGGCACCAAGATAAAATCATTCAACATGGAATATGAGCTGGTATCACAGAAATTGGGCAGTAAGGAAAAGAAGGATATGTTTATTACTTATGACATTTTTAGACTTAAAGGAAACATTCTTTTGTGTGTATTTTTAACATCAAAAAACGCCTCTGTGGAAAGGTAGGTTGATCAGGGAGTGTATAATGGAACAGAAACGGTTTTAACTTTAATTCAGATTGAATCTGACCCAAGTGATAAATTACTGGAATTAACATCTTACATTTAGAGATGGTAGTTCGTGTGACTGGAATTGATGATATAGTGCAGTTCTAAATGGAGTAATTTTACATAAAATGATACTTTCATGAATTGATTAATTTCAGAGATTTGAAAAGAGGTTGTAAATTTGCCTTATTGACCCAAGCAAAGCTCATTTACCTTGGCTATATATAAATGTGAGATTTACCTTAGTAGAGTTGCAAAGACAGCCCTTTACATGCTACAGGTTTCATCAGTATCTAGCTTTCCAGAGAAATATTTAATGAAACACAAAATCCTTTTTATTGTTTAGCCTGTTTTTAAGGAAATGAGACTTAAGTCATTGTACTGTTGCACTCATTGGTGTTTCTTTGGTAACTTTTGAACGTACCATGCAATTTCTAATTAAAACTTGAGGAAGAATGGAGTTTCCACTGCAACTGGCCCCAGTAAGGAAAATTGTATCCTCACCTGTTCAGCTGGGAGCACACACACCTGCAGACCTGGCTACACCTTGTTGAGATATTGAGTGAGATAGTGGCAGGTTGTGAGGACACTAAGTGGAAGGTGACTTACAGAGCATGGGGATCAGTTGTAGGTGCCATGGGATGGGAGGTCATTCTGCAGGGTAAGGGGAGGAGCTGGAATTGGAAATTCTCAGTAAGGCAATGCAGACAGGCAAAGCTGTAGAGCTCATGTATCTAAGGCTTCTCCACTCATTTACTTGTGCAGCAACTTATGTTGCTCTATGAGCATTTATATAAATGCAAGGAATAATCTGCCAAGTACTTTCTGTTTTATTATGCATAGTTGAATTGTTAAGCAATGTGGAAACACAAGTCAGGTATAAAAGAGGATATTTACTTGCTAGAACAGCTAGAACTATACGTTTTCATGTCCTTTTTTTTACAGGTACTTTTTCTTAATAAAAATGTCTTAATGGTATTTCATAAATAAAAATGAAGTGCTTTTAATGTATCATGCTTTTAGAGGTTCTGTTCAGTGCCATGCATGATAAACAAAAACTAATACCCAAATGCTTTCTTTTTTTAAAAAAAGTTATTTTATTGCATACCATTTAAACAGTAGTATGTTTATTCCTGAGGCTTGATACTTGTGGTGGTGGTATTTTGAATATCCCATCTGATTTTGTCAGAGAAACAAATTAGTACCTTGAGGATTGAAGAATTATTAGTGGTTTTTCTTTCTGTCTTCCAGTTAGACTGAGCAAGTTATTTATCATCCTGCTACCTGGCAGAAAGTTTAAGGCAATCCTACTCCAACTCTTACTAAAGATGCTTTGGTTCTTCCCAAGGAGCAGATACAATGTGCTTTCTCATTTCATAAGCAGAGCTAAGTCCAGATCTCTTTTTAGTTCTAGGGCATGCACTAACCAGCTGAAAATCCTGTACTGAAGAATTGCAACATTGCAACATTTGTTTAATTGGTGTTCTGCCTGACAGAAACAAGGGCAGATGCAGCTCCTTGCTCTTCCCAGTAAATCCAGGCCTGTGGAACATACTTTGAAGGGGTGACAGTTTTATGGTCTCTGGAGTAGAAATTAATTGCTCTTTCTGGAGCAGATGAATTAGAGTTTAGAAGGTAATGCAGACTGCCTCTGAAGCCCAGAAGTCACCAATCAGAAAACTTAAATGATGTAGAACTCGTAATTTTCTGCAATTTTTTTTCTAGTGTTTCCAGTGATAATTAAATCTGAACCTTTTGACAGTTCTCAGAACATTTTTGTCAAATTCTACAGTGATGGATTGAAGGTCTCCATGTCCAGAGGTGAACAGGGTTGTTACCCTAACTCTGCCTGAGTGGATTCAATGTGCTTTGCTAACATTATTCTTGAGGGTAAAAGATGATTTCTTTCATTTCCTAAGAGAAATATATTACGGATCTTTGACAACCCTAAATTTGGAGGCCCTTGATAGATTGTTTGAGCCTGGTTTGCTCTGGAAAACCCTTTTGTTTTGGTTTGCAGCCATTTTTTGAAATTGTCAAATTATCTTTCTTAGCAGATATAATAGTGCTACAATACATGAGAATGAGGAAGTCAGTAAACATTTGCCAGTGAACTGACAGTTTAAAGATACAGAAATGTCAGTAAAGTAAGAGCTTGAAAATAACACTTAACAATGAGTGGCACAAAGGGAACTGCTTGATGTTGAATGTAGAATAAAATGCACTAATGCCTTCAAATATTGGTTGTCATTTAATGATCCCCATTTTTTTTTTAGAGAGGCTTATTTAATTGCCTAACTGTCAGTGTATGGTATGTGGGTGGTGCAGGTAGATATGGAGTAGATGAGTTTCTTGGCTTTCTGTTGTTTGATCAGCATCAATATAGAAATAAGGGGGTTTGCAGTTTAGGGTGCTGCTGCCTTGTTCCCTGCTAATACATTTGGAATCCTTCATCTCACACACACAGGATGTTACAACAACACTTTTAATGTTTTCTAGTGCTATAGTATGTGGTAGGATGGTGACTTACATAATAAAGGTTTATATTACCACATGGTTTGTGGAACAATCCTAATGACACTGGCTTGAAGATTGTCTACAAGAGAGGGTGGTGTAATCAAAAAGAAGACACTTTGTCTCTTTGTCAAATAGCATCTTTGTTTTTCTTTTGTTTTTAACCTCTTTTTGTATTTATAGCAACAGAAATTCATACTTAGCTTGCCACAGGCAGATCTTTTTGGCCTTGCCAGAGTCAATTTGTGTCTCGCATAAAGAATGGTTTGTGAACAAGGGTTTGAACAGAATTTCATACTCTCTGATGGGTAACATCATTGCCTGAAAGTGGTAAGCTAGAGATTTCCTAATACATGGAGAGGATCTCCTGCTATTTTTTTTTTTTTTGGACTAGACAATATGCTCTTCAAAAGCAAACTGTTTATATTATTTCAATAATATTTTAATATATTGGGAATCCTCTTAGCAACACCACAGCTAAATTAGTTGTAGAACAATGATATAAAATGAATGACTAGGTATTGAAAGTGGAAACAGTATCCATGTGCCATTTGTATAGGCTCAGTTTCTGAAGAAGGATTAAATAAGATCCCAGTCCTGCAGGATTATGTGCTTGAATAGAGTTCCTGATATGTACATCTTTTCAGGATAAGAGCCTTTGTAATTTCCCAGGCAGGAGCCATATCTGTCTCTCTGCTTTGTGATACACCTCCCATATGAATGCATAACACTCAGTTTTAATTCCTTGCGACAGCAGTGACAGCTTGGGCCTTGAGTTAAATTCAGAATAAAAGGGGAGCAAGCATTGCAGGGGCTCTTAGCACACTGACAGTGTTACCTTTTGCACTGTGCAGTTAGTTCTCTTCTGTACAGCCTGGGTTTGCAGTGGACTCATCTGTAGAAGGGTGAGACTTTGGATCTCCACTGCTCACAGATCTAATGCCTTTAGACTGTGATCCCTATTTTCTGGCCGATGCCTTTGGTATTTTCCTGTGCTAGTGTTGTGCTACACTTTGATTTTTTTACTAGGGTTGTAAATAGTTTTGTTATTCTGTCATGACCCTACAGTTGATAGTTTATGTAGAAGTTCAGAGTTTGGGGTTTGGGTTTTGGTTTTTTTTTCAAAATCCTTGGAAATGGGAAGGAAATTTGGAGTGAAAGAGCTTTCTGAATATTGGGCTTCTGATTAACTGAAATTGCTTACACCAGTGCAGAGATTCCTGTGAACACACCTGTTTTTCAAGTGAATGTAAGCCTGGCCTTCAGCATTTGAGCTTAGTTAGGTTAACATCATACCTTAAGGAAGGATGGTGTGACTTCTACAATAGCCTCAGAAGGAGCTAAGCTACATAATCTATTTTGCAGTTTTCAAGTGGGTTTATTTTTTTTGTGAAGGACTTGTGGGAAAGGCCAAATGCATCAGAACATGAAAAGAGATACTTAAGAGTATTAGGTGAAAATGCAGAGGAAGGATTTATGGAAGGGCAGCAAATTATCACTAACAGCCTTGACAAAAGCTACTAGAAAAAGTCAGAAGTCATTACTGTTCTGAGTCAGAACTTAAATTTGAATACAATTTATACCTTTGAAAATGCTTCATCTAATGGTTTGTACTAAGGTAATTTCTGTAGTGTGACAAACAAGCATATTGGTTTTCAATTGAACCTTAATATCTATAGATGGGTAACAGCTTCGTATCTCTTTGAAGCTTGGAGAATCTAAGCTCCTTACCATGCACAAAAAACAATGCCGCTTTATTTTTTATTTATTTTTTTAAAATGCAGGACACTGCATGCTGTATTCCCATCCAGAAGCCATTTATAAGTAAATCCTAGATATTCAAGTATCTTTCTGATAGAAACAAAGTAATCTTTCAGTTTGGTTAAGTTCTTATTTTCCCCATGTTTGTTCTCCACGTGGGATGTTTTGCATGACGTACTCCTATAGTGTCCTCCACAATGGATTCATATATATAACCAGTACTACAAAAAAGCCTTTGTCTGAGTGGAGGTTAATTTATAATGACCCTTTTTTGTCGTTGCTGTGTACATCCAGTGCCTGGTGCTGAACTGATGGGTTCTGATTAGCCAAGTCTGAAAGTGGCTTTTTCAAGAGCTACTTATGGCTTAGGCATTATTGAGTTCAGTAGTAATCTTTCTCCATCACAGTTCTCTCTCTTACCTCACACTGTGATTGAGGCTGAAGAAGTGAATTTGGATCTGCAAAGATGACCTAAATTTCTGTGTGTTTTTTTCTATAAATTTTCGTGTATGGACATTCTTGCAAATCACTTCATTGTCTTTTACAACCCACTGTGAATAGGAGAAGTGGGATAAAACTGAAGAAAAAACAGTCTTCTGCCTGTCTTCATTATGTTATGAGCTAAAATTATCAAATTATGTTTACATGAAACCTGTTGCAGTATTTTCTCTCCTCGTAAAATGAATACCACTACTTTCCTAGCTGAGTCAGTGACTCAGTTCAGGTACCAATAGACAAAAATAATGAGGTCTCCAGTGCTGTTGCTTGAATATGAAAGAGGAGTATACTGTGACAGTTCCCAGAGCCATCTGTGGAAGATGGCTTATTTAGTCACCAGGAGTGAATCTGGCTGGAGGATCTCCCTCTGTCCACTGTGCCCATGGCAACTGGGGAGGTGCTGAGCCATGAGGACTACATGTTTGTTGATTTCTTTAATGTTCTTTTGCTTCCTGCATTGCACAGTTGTCATAAGTGAGTACTCTGTATTATAGGATGTGTTTGGGTTGCACTAGATCATAGAAGTGTTTGAAAAATTGCTAGTGCACTGTAGTGTAGTTCCTACTTTGAATCTACTGATCAAGATATATAGTGGATGTCACTCCCAAAGTGTTAAGGGAGACAGTGGAGATTTAGAGGTAGTGTGACAGTATCTCCAGCTGTGAATCAGAGAAGGTTTGAGAAGAAGAAATCAAAGCCAAATTTCTGTAATTTTTTTTTTAATCTTTCTGGAAGGGCAAGCCAAAACCTGATGGATGGAGACAAAGGAAGGATCAGAAGAGATACTATAGAGGGAAGAATGAAATGTGTTAGAGAAAGCAGGAGTTTTGTGATAGTATGCCAGCATGTGTCTGAGCAGGCATCTCAGTGTCATTTACTGCAGGAGAGAGTTCTAGATCAGGAATTTCTGATAAGATATTAATAACAAAAAATAGCTAAATGTGCACCCAAGATTATTTTTAAATGCAGTCTATAATAGCTTGTATATCAAGTAACCAGGAAAAATAAAACACACAAGCTTACTCTGCTTTTGAAATTTAATTTTTGAAGAATTTTTTGAGTATGTCTTACCTTTATACAGGAAAGTGACTAACTGGAAACTCACATGTTTCTGAACTGGTGGAAACATCTGGGAAGAGCTGATTGCAGGAGAATGTTATTAAATATGCATCTCAAGTTCTAACAGAATTGGTAATTGAGAAACTGAGCATTGAGCAAACAACTGAACCCTGTCTTTATTCAATTCTAGATACTGCCTCTGGATCTGCACTGAAACAGAGTCCACCTTATTAGAGGTTGGTGATTTTTCTATTTTTGGTTCTTACATACAGTTTTAAAGTAATTATTTATTACCATGTTTCAGTAACAAAGTAAAAGATACTCGTTTCTTGGGGGCAAACAATTAGTCCCAGTGCAATGGAAAAAGTGGTTAAAACATTGTTAATTCAGAAATGTATGCTGAACTAATGCACAGAAGTAGTGTTGTGCTTTTAACCTCAACTATGTGTTTTGGTTTAAAATGTTAGCTATATTGAAATCTAACATTTTAGCATAAGGTCTATTGGCAAGGTTTTTTGATTCAAATATTTCTCCGGTTTGAACTGATATTTGCTATGTATATCTGTCAGTTCCTGTTTGAAGATTGGAGTAGTCTGTACTCCTGAGACTGTATCTGCCATGAAAGCCACATCAAATAAGTTTTTTGTATGTATAACACAAAAGCATAGGACCTGATCCGTATTTTTCTTGGCTATTCAGAAATGACCTACTGAGTCCTACAATGACTCTGTTTGGAATGTTTGGGGTTGTTTAGCCTGGAGAAGAGGAGGCTCGTGAGTGACCTTATCCCTCTCTACAACTACCTTGAAGGAGGTTGTAGCCAGATGGGGTCCAGCCTCTTCTCCCAGGCAACTACCAACAGGATGAGAGGGAATAGTCTCATGTTGCACCAGGGGAGGTTTAGTTTGGACATTAGGAGGAATTTCTTTACAAAAAGGGTGATTAGACATTGGAAAGGACTGCCCAGGGAGGTGGTGGAATCACTGTCCCTGAAAGTGTTTAAGGAAAGATTGGATGTGGCACGTAATGCCATGGTCTAGTTGACATCATGGTGTTAGGTCATAGGTTGGAGTCAGTAATCTCAGAGGTCGTTTGCAACCTAATTGGTTCTGTGATTCTGTGAAACATGGAGGGTGGTACCCAGTGATCAGGTTAGAGACAGCTAAAACCCTTCCTTCCTTGGCCCTATATGGACATACTGCTGGGCAATAGGAAGCCCATAGCTCAGTGATGACTCTGTTCACTGTATGCAGGTGGACTAAGTTTGGGCTACTAAAATGTCATGTTACACTGCAGTAAGCAGCATTGCACACCTCTGGGGAAACTAGTCTGGTGAGATGGACAGTTGAAATAACAATGGCAGCTGAGTGGGACATAGTGATTTCCAACCCACCTAGCGTTAGAAACACACAGGAATATGCTTAGATTTTCATTAGGGGTATGCAGGCATGACTTTTTCCCCTGAAGTTCACTTTAAGATTGTATTAAGTTAATGTATATTTCTAGGACTATCATTGAAGTAAGAACATAAACAAGAAATGTTTTAATATATGGTTTTAAATGCCTGAAGTGAAATTCACTATTTTGTTGTAGAACAGGACCACAGGAAGTCATGGCTTCTAATGACAAAACATGATTCTGTGTCATAAAGTAATTTAGTTATGACACATTTAAGTTCTGTGCCTTTCACTTTCATTCATTTTCTGCTGTTGGACAAGGAAAACACCAGCTCAAAGGAATGCTGTAGTGAATCTTGTAGGTACCTTCTCGAGCCCAAATCTTTCTGAGAATCTGAACCTTGGTGTCTTTGACTGATGTATTGACAAGCTGTTTTGTTGTATATTTCTGTACTACTGAACCCAATGGATCTGTGTAATACAAGCAAATGACAGTAATTCTTCTTATGCACTGGGTTGGTTTTTTTGGTGAAATAACTCCTTGCATTTCTGTTTCTTCAGTTAATTTTAATTAAAATTACAGGCTCTTAGTTTGAGTTACAGGTATAAGTGAAGCTTCTTACCAGCCAGATCTGATAAGAGAGGCCTTGTGTGGCAATGTGGGAGGTTGGTGTGTTTCTTGAACTTGCAGCAGACTGCAAACTGACCTTCATAGTGGTTCTGTCCTCTATGCTTATAAATGCAGCTTTTTTTTCCATGGGACAAATGCTCGTGAGGCAGATCTTTCAGTCTTGAAACCTGTTCTGTGTATGAGATGAGATCCAACAAATTGTTATCACACATCTTTTCTGTTTGAGAAAGATTTTATCCACCTTTGTTGCACTGTTCCTTACACTGAATATTTCAAGTACATATTATCATACTTTCCTTGCCAATAAGGCCATAACTGGCATGGCACATACTGTTGCTTTCTTATTAAAGAACTGCTTACTGTTCTGTATGAATGAGCTCATGATCTCAGGAGCAGCTTGTTGGATACACCTGATGCTTTTTGTCTTCATTCAAAATGGCCACAATCTCCTGCTGTTTCTAATTTATTACTGTCTTCAATACAGATGAATATTACTTTAATTCTTTGGCTGAAGAAAAAAGCAAAATGAAGGACAAAGGTCCTCATGGAGGTGTGGGAGGTAAAAGTGCAGGAGTCTGCACTTCCCTGCATTGCTTATTCTGCTGGGAGAGAGCACCTGCCTGCAATCCCAACTGGGTAGTGCTGTGGGTCTGTGCAGCTGCAGCAAGCCTCAGGTCGAGTGTAATGTAATCCAGGACTTTTCCCCAGGGCAGGCAGCAGCTGGAAGCTACCTGTCTCCTGCATGGCTCTCCAAGCAGCTGGAAGTAAGCTACCTGTCTCCTGCATGGCTCTCCAGAGCTCCTGAAATGCAGGGAGGGAGCAGGTCACATGCTAAGCATCTAGCTATGATCACCATGTTGAGATGGTGCTTGTCATGTAAAATGACAGGGGCTGGGGGAAGGGCAGCACAGCTGTAATGCAACATTGCAGCCTCCCTGTTACTCTCTGACCTTCTGGGGTTAGACAGTGTTGTGTAGGATATGCCAGTCACTTGTGTTTTGTTCAGGACTGAGAGGGATGCTGAGCTGCCAGAGAGGAGTGCTGTCTGGTAGCTTCTTGCCTGCAAGCAAGAAGCACAAGGTGCCTGTCCTGTACCTCTCCCATGGTCTGACTCAGAGACATGATTATGTGATAAGACCAAGCACAATGACTCTCATCTCTTTGAAAAGAAAGTTGAGACAAATATATCATTCTTTGGGTAATCTGCAGATATAACAGTACTGTGTTAATTGTTGCATAAGCTGTAGCATCTCATCTAGTTATAAGATAATTAAAAATCCAGACATTCAAAACTAGTGCTTTCCATATACAGTTGTATTTCTATGATGCAATGCAGTCTCTTCCTATTAAAGTTAGGCAGTGCAGTGCCTCAAAGCATGAAAGATTAGATCTGTGTTTGGATATAACTGTTACTTCAGACTAAATACTTCTCAACAATCCTTCAGAATTCATTTTGAGTATGTTCAAATGAGCAGAAACAGTTCCAATCAACATTTTCATGGAAAGGCCTTCACAGGATACATTCTGCTTATTGTACACTAATTTCTATAACTGTGCAGCTGTCTTTTACTTTGGAGGCATTATTTTGAAATTACTGAAATATTTTAAGAGCGATGCTCTTGGTGAAGGCCTAAGCAGAGTATAAAGGCCAGTTTGTTTTCCACATAGTGGATTGTTGTTGAAGAGTTTGTGCCAGCCAGTACAGCGAGTGCAATCGTGTCTTACTCCTCTCAAGAGAGATGAATTACTCAACTGCTTGGGCTCCTGCTGCTCCCCATTCTTATCCTGGTATTGTTGGAGTGGTCTGCTCCTCTTCATGGAGCAGCCAGCCTGACTGGCAGAAATATAAATGTATAGCAGTGTCTTCTTCATAGAAGATCTTCACCTGTGAGCTGTTTTGGATATGCACCAGCTTTTCCAACACTGCAGGTAATTGTGCTTTTGAGATTTTTGTGTTTAAAAAGAAAAGCAATAAATTTTTTTTTTTTTCAACAGTAGCACTGTGCATAGCAGTAACTATTAAAACTGCTGCAAATTTGCAGAAATGGAGTTCCTGATTGTTACTTAGTGGCAGCCAAGGTAATATATCGTGCCATTTTTCTGTTCAGAAAATTTTGCTCAGGGTTGTAATTTCCTCAGATGTTTTACACAGTAGGGGCTGTGAAAAAACAAGGTATGTCCAGCTAAAATTGCCTGATGCAATTGTGTTTCTGTCTTCAACTCATTTTTCCATGAAGTAGGTTGTATAGTGTGCTTTCAACAATTAATCTCTTTTTTAAAGTTTGTGTTTGCAGCTACATACATGCGTTAATGTGGTTACCACTGCAGTTTCTGAACATGTCTCAGTACTGTTACAGCCTGCTTGGTGTTAAAATGTCACTGGCACACTACTGGAAGGCACCTCCCAAGTGTTACTGCCCCTGGCAATAAAACCCTTTGACTTTGCTGGGACAGTGTTGAAGCACATATTGTAGCTATTGTAAAGCAGTGAGTAGAATCATGATCAATCAAATTGGCTGCAAATACTGAGCATCAAGCATAGATATTTCAGAATTGGAGGTGTGCAAAGAAGTCTTTGCTAGTCTGGGTTGCAAAAGCCAGTAGCCTTAAAGTAACACAGTAACTGAAGTGACAGAGACTGTATATACAAATTCATACAATAACCCATAAGCCCTTCATTTGCAAAAGGAAATTAAACTGGTATTTTGCTCAGAGAAGTATTTGTTGTATAAACAACATAATTTATTGTAGATTAGGAGCAGAACACTTTCTGATGCTCAGAACATTTCCCTTGTCCACGTGTCAACACTCTGCACTCCCTAGGCAAGGCCAGTGGGAGGAAGATTATCCAGATGTTTGTGTAGTCAACTGCTAGTGTTCATGCTGGGGTTGCCTATCACCTCTTGAGGAAGGAAGGGTCTATGTGGGCAATTAGATCATGGGTGTGTTGAAATCTATTTGCATCAGGGTAAGGTATTAACATGCTTTTACGTGTTGTCAGTTTTCACACGTAAATAAAAAGAGATTCATATGGATGAAATAGAGTGTACCAAATGGCCTTGTAGCACTCTGGCATCTTCAATAATTGTCATTAAAAAGATGTTAACTTTGCAAAATATAGTTTACTGGAGCTTCCAAGAATTATGCAAAGCAGTAGTTATTCATGGATTTTAAAAAGCAATCACTAGACAGTTGCAGACCACAGAACCTTTCCCTCATACAGATATTAATTTTAACTGCTTGGGCTTTTATTTTAAAGACATCTCAGTAAGATGCTTCATTTGTTGATACTTGCACTGTTAAAATGCTAATTATAAAGGGACTCCAGATGAAGAGATCAGAGATTAATGTTTACATGACAGACTTTTTTTAACAGTAGGTTGTATGAATTCTACCCTGTGTAGGTAGTATGAAATCAGGTATTTGTGGAGTATGCTATTTCATCTTAGCTTTCTTTTCAATAAACCAGATAGACTGAAGTTCTTTAGGTCTTGCCTGAGGCAAGTTTCATGATTCTGACTATACAGAAATTTCTCTATAGTCTTAAACATTTTTTTGAGGTGTTGATTCAAGGACTAAATGCAGAATACTAGTAATGACTTCACTAACATCATATACTGGTCCTAATTATACCAAATAAGGTAAGTTACATATTAATTATAAGAATATTTATGCATTAATATCTAATTCCCATTTGTCTCTTCAAGGATGGCTAAAACTTCACACTAGAACTGCACCTTCAGCTGGTTTCCTGGTCCCTGCTGAGTTTGTTTGAGAGCTTTTTGTTATTGCCCTCCATTTTATAGATAAGGTTTCATGCTTATTCTTTAAAGTAATACCATTCTAAAATTGAAAAGGGATAGCAGAAACGTAGTGCTTTGTACCTGAGACCTGGATAAAAATCTGATCTAAATATGAATTATAAATGGTTCACTAGTGCATACCTGATTTTGCAGATGGGCTGTAAAAAATTGCTGAGTTACACGTGCTCTGCTAATCCTGCATCATGGTAATTTAAACATGTCTATACACATAGATATTAGTGCACGAGCAAGATAGATTTTAATTGCATTGGTCTCTTCTGGATGATACCTGTTTTAGTTACTCTAGTGGTTTGGATATTTGATTGATCTCACAGGATAAGCTTCAGAGAGTCTCAATCTCCTGTAAAGTATTTGGTTATATGGAGTGTATCTTGGCTATTGTTCCAACCTTTGAAAGTTTCCCAAAAACTTATTGCCACTTCCCTTTAAGTGCAGAGCATTGCAAGTGCCAAGACAGCATTTAGATATCAGTGATTACTTCTGCAAATTAGATTAGGACTCACAGTGCTGCTGCTGAAGTAACATAGAAAAAAAATCTAATATTAGTTTGAATAATGGTGTTGAGTTCAGCTTCTGGGTGCTCATCTGGTGTGAGCAGGAGAGCCCATCTGCTGTCTACTCTGTGCTGTTCTGGTGAGAAGACCTGTGTGGGCAGCTGATGGGAAAGCAGGGAGTCAGTTTTGGCAGCAGCTAGGTTGGCTATTTGTCTCTCAGGAGGCACTTAATAGGTAGTTAATGGGTCAAAAAAGGTCTTTGGTTTTCTGTTGAGCTTCTTAGTTTCATTCTCCTCCTTTCCATGTTATCCCATTTTTCTTAGCTCATTTTTATATCTCTGTTACTGTTTCGATCCTTCTGGAATAATTGCTTCCACTGAAATCCACTGCTCATCAACCTGACATTAGAAAAAGGATTTTAGGCCACTAAACTCTCACCGGCATTTATTCTCTTCAGGCAAAGAATAATGAAAATATGGGCTCTTGAACCACTTTTACCCTTAACAGATTTTACAGATTCCTACTATTCAGTTCATAACCACAGCTAAGAATTACCTAATGCAGTAATCTTATAAGCAGTGAGTAATTATCCTGCATTAAAAAAATCACAGAATTGAAGCACTGAGGGTGACAAACCCACCAGCTACCAACTCTCTGCCAGGTCTGCACAGGGAGAAGAGAAATGGCAGCAGGTGCTAGAACATTATTTTATGGGCACAGAACTGATTGCATCTTGAAAATGTTCCTTCTGTTTCACAACAGAGCTTGAAGGTGGAAATATTCTTCTGTAGCCAAATTCCTTTTATCGGTGTTTGTAGTGAAATTCAGCTGAGCAATACTGAACCAACTGTTTGCATTCTTATGTGGAGAGGTCCTTAAGGAGTGATATATATGGCATTGAAATTTGACGCCTACTGTTAAGGAAGTTCAAGTATTAAAGTAACACATTCACTTAGGTGGACCACATATGAGTTCTTAAAGAATATGTTCCTGAGCAGCATTAACTTGCTGTCAGTTACTTCCCCTCTGATAACCAGTTCTTACAGAAATTGTCTTGAGGATCATATTTAAGGTGTGGGAGGAAACCTGTGTATTTCTTCTCTGTCTTCCCTTCATTTTATAGAATGATGGAAAACCATGCTTTTCAGAGTGATGATGTTTGTGCAGGCTGGGAATATGTCTGTGAATTCGGTGTCGGTTCTCTGAGCAGCATCTTTATCACAACCTCTGTTTTGACAGGAGGCTTTCATTTAGCTTTGTATAGTTATTTCATAAGAGAAATTTGCATGTAATAGCCAAACTGCACCTGGGAAATTATGACAGGAACAATCAGACTGTGGATGTTTTCACAGGTAAAACAAGCAGCTGGGTTGCCAGCAGTACTGCTCAGCTCTGAGTGAAGCCTCTCAGCATGGGGCTGGGAAGGGGAACCTGGAAATTCTTCACAGAAACCAGGAGGGTGTCAGAGGATTTTTCAGAGGCTTCCCCTGACTGGAAACCAGCTGAAGCAGGCAAGGACAGTTATCTGTCCAAAGCACTCAAACAAACCCTGGTCTAGCTGTTCCTCAGGGGTGCAGCTAAGAAGGGAATAAACAGTCATGTGGGTTTTAGGAAGGAAATATTTAAGCAGCTGTTGGTTTTAAAGAGCAGAATTTCAGAGACTTGAGATTCAGGTCAAAGCCAGTCCATCCTTGGAGAAGGCATGGAATAGCCAGCAGTAGGGTGGGCGAGACATGAGTCCTGCTTGACTTTTGCTTTCAATACAGAGTAAAACTAAAGCTTGTTTCTATTCGTGATAAAGTTTAAAAAAGAAGTAGAAGCTGTGAAGGCTCGTGACTGAGTAGCTGACAGAATGGCTTTTGCAGCTGGTTTATGAACTGCTCCAGCTCCTTGTTCTGCCTGGTGTAGGCACAGGCCTGGGGCTGTGGTCAGATGGAACTGTGGCAGCAACTGCTGTCAGTTTGTACTCTAACTACAGAGCCTTGGAAGTGTGGGAGGATCAGCAGTATCTCATCACCCGTTCAGGTTGGTTTCTATTTTGGTGAGAGCCTACAGTTAAAAAAAACACCACAATTCAAAGACTTCTGGAGGTTTATTTCACACTTTATATATAGTTACCTACACATGTACACATATATAGAGACTATAGTGTGTAGGGTACATATAAAATTCAAAATACACATTTTAAAATATACTTTTAATGTATGTTTAACTATATTGTGACAATCATTTATGTTACATACCTCAGTAAATTTAATAAGCTGCTGAAATTTTCATAGAGCTTGTCATGCCAGCACCACTAATGTAATGGAACTTTAATATGGTGTTGCATTTTACTGTTTCCTAAGGAAAAAAAGACTGTGCAAAACATTTCTGCTTGTCAGTCCTCTACATCAGGTTTTGAACTGCTGATCTAGCTCCTGCCACATAGGAAGGAAGATTTCTGTGAGTCTTGAAGATAATTAAGTTCTTACAAGTTTCACGATGGCCATGGCTCAGTAAAGAGAAAAATCCTGAATCAGTGTCCTCCTGAGTGGAAAGCTGTTATATATTTTCCTTGGCAGTAATCAACATATACATACCTGCAGGCTAAGCACAGCAGGTGCTGTCTCCTGCCCAGAGGAGATGTCAGGAAGTACATGTGGTGGGCGTGAAGCTGAAATTATTTTGGTCAAGGGCTGCGAGAGAAGTAGGACTTCAGTCTGTAGGAAATCTTGTTTCATTACATCTGTTGGCCGCAGAACAAATCATTACTTTTTTTTTTTTCATTTCACCATTCATATTTCAGTTTTCAAGTAATGTAATTACTGAGTTCACCAGCTAGGCAGTTTGAGAGATAAGATGCCTCTGAGATGAGAATGAGTGGGAAATTGAGAGTCTTTGTAAATTTCTGCTTAATGCAGCTAAAGATATTTTGCTTCATATTTCATCTATAGAATTATTAGCTGTGAACCATTTTTTGGTTTTGTTCTGTGACACTCGTCTGACTTGCAGCTTCAGAAATACTATTCTCTGGTCTTTGAACAGATTAGCATTAGTGTTCACTTAAACGTGGTAAGAATGTCACTCCAGAAGACCATTTAAAAACAATAGATTTCTGTATGGACTCACATTAAATTTAAATACCTAGCCATTGGTATTAGGCTGAGAGCTAGTAAGTAATGTTCTTATTTTCATTAGTAGCAATATATTTACTTACTGTATTGTGACAAAAGGATTTGAGTACTATAAATAATTTCTCAAAACAAAGCATAAAATTAATTCAGAAGTCTTGTTTTTATAAAACCTGGAATGGCCTTCAGCATCAAACCAGAACAAAGAAAACTGGAAGTCAAATAAAGCACCTTTTGCAGGCTGAGTGAACAAAACAGCCTTTGAGTGCATAAAGTTTGCTAAATTTGGCATCTGAGAGGCAGTCAGGAGATGCAGGTTTCAAGAGTGGGGAGATGCAATTACCATTGGCCTGCTCTTGTCCTCCTGGAGTCACTGATGTGTCAGACAGCTCACCCAAGAGCTTGTGCTAAGATGTGGGACTCAGAAAAACTGGTATTTCACCTAAATGGGAATTAATTTTAATAAAAACAGGAGTACTATGAATGAAATGTGAAGAAATTGCAGAAAAAGATGACCGAGGAGCAAAACCAAAGGTAAATGATTTGGCAGCATAAAGGCATAAAAGCATATGGAACATGTTAGGCAATACCTTCGAAAATATGAATATGTATATGTATATGAATATGTAGACATGAATATGAATATGAATATGTAGACATTTTATAGAAATGTTTTGATGCACAGGCAAATTATTTGGCAGAGTAATTCATTAGGACAGTTCATTTTGCAGATGAACTACTTCCAATGAAGGTATATAACTGCAGAATTGCAATTAGGTCAACAGAAGTTGACCAGCTGTGCATAAAGTCCCACCTAATCTTTCAAATAATACTAATAGAGAAGTGACATAGTAACAGGATTGTTTTAAAAGTATTTTAAAATTAGTAAAAGGAAACAGATTTTACAAAATTATTTACTGAAGTCATCACCATGGTTTATTTTATCTAAATAAATTTCAAAAGGACAGCCAAAGATTATTCCCTGAGAGCAGATAAGGGGAATAAATTTCTTTCTGTTTAAGGGCATAAGCTTAGAAAAAGTTGAGGACAAAGGTGTTCATTAAGGAAATCCAAACATTTTTCTCTTTAGGCTGCTATTTGTTGCTGTTAAATAGGATATTGGAGTAGATGAAGCTAAGCTCTGGCTGCCTGCAGTATGCATGCCATCCGTGTTATACCCTGAAATCCTCCTGATCTTGGGATAAGTGCACACTCTGACAGCCCTTATCGGTTGGATTTTTGTGTTAGAGGATCTCCTTAAATACAACACAGCTGCATACAACACAGCATCTTTCCAGCCAGCATTTGAAGTGATGTGCCTTGAGAGAAGAGGGGGAGAAGAAAAGGTAATAAAGAGTTCTTATTCAGGTCTCATCTCAAATCAGGACATAGCTAGAGTATGGCATACGATGTCAACATAGTCATGAAATATGGAATATAGTTTGTTTTGTATGAGCCAACCTATACAATGCCATGGCATGTTGGAGATGTCTGGTAAGTTTGTGCCATCAGCACATGTGGATGGACTGTTATGTAAAATTGTAGTGCAGCAGCCACACCAGGTACTGTGCTCTCCCAGCTCTACTGCTGCTGCTTCTTCCAGAGCTAGCTGAATATCTCTGCAGAATCCTGCAGCACGTGGCATACAAATAAACTTTATAGTCTAGACTGTCACCCTCTTTTTCTTTGTAAAGCATTTGCCTCAAGTTTGGGAGCCGTATAGAAGTGCATGTAATTAATGAAATATTTTTCAGTGGTGATGTGGGGATTTTTGCTTTCATTCCATTTGGTTTCTGAAACCTCTAGGATTAACCTTCAGCTTGAATGAGTCATGCAATCCATTTATGTTCCACTAGCAGTTCACTGTCCTTTCAGCAACTCAAGTGTAATTTCTTTTAATACTCTTAATGATATTGGTAATCGTATTTTCTGGTACTGAGCTAAATTTTATAGAGTTGAAGCATCAAACAACATGTGAACCCTAAAATGGCCTTTATATCTTTTCCTAGTTTCCTGACTCCTGACTATGAGCTCCTTCTGTTCTAGGTGTTTTGCATGCTCCAAGAAGTCAGGGGGAGGTGATATGAATTGAGATTAAAGGCTCTAAGTATGTAGTTTTTAAACCCATCGATATTACTTTAGGAACATTAATAACCTAAGCATAAAGGTAGTTGAGAAGGCTAATTAAAAATGTGTGTTATATAAATACATAGTGGGTGGAGAGATGGGAAATGGCTGTCTCTGAATGCTGTGTACACTGGAGTAGAATCCAGTGTTCACTAGCTGTTCAGGGGGAGGAGAAGAGAGGTAGGAACTCACACATAGAATTTGGTAGGTTATATTATAGAAGTCTCTGGAATGTGGACAGAGTATTTGCTAATGTGATTTTATGTAAAACTCTTCATTGTATGTTTTGTTCCTAATTGTGCTGAATTAATTCAGAAGGAAAAATCTCTGCCCTGCATAGGGGTATCCAAGAGTCATAGGCAGAGTTTTGATTATCAGATACTGGTGATTAATTTACTGGACTCTATACATAAAATGAAATATTTAAATATATATACAGAGAATATAATTGGTCTGAAATAAGAGAAAAAATAAAAGGAGAACACAATCAGATATAGAATAAAAAGGCAGCAAATGATTCATGCTGTTCTCAAAAACTGCTGACAATCAATTTATTTGAGTTCTTCAAAATTCATTCTGCTGCAGCTAAATGCAGTTTAAATTATATTACGGCAATTCAAGGACATTATTCCTTGACCACTATGGTTTTCATGGTTGGTAGGGAGCAAAAAAGGAAGACACATGCTTCCACAAAGCCTTGTCTAAATTTAAGTCTGAACATCATGGTTTGGGGGTTGTTTTGGTTTGGTGGTTTGGGTTTGTGTTTTGTGGGGTTTTTTTGGTTTTTTTTGGGTTTTTTCCATTTCTAAGTAATTTGGAGATATTTTTGCACACACAAAAATAAACTAAACAAAACAATACTTTTCAGTGTGGTGAAGAAAGTCTTTAGTCAAAAGAGAACAAAATTCCATAGGGGACTCTGAAGAGGTGCACTGCTTCTTTTAATCAGATGGGTAGGTAGCTTTTGGCAGTCTTGGCATGCTGTGGCAAGTTCACAGCCTTAGAAGTAGATTTTCTGCATGAGGTAAGATAAAGGGGATTGGATCCCTTCATAGAATCATATATTGGTTTGGGTTGGAAGAGACTTTAAAGATATCTAGTTCCAGCCCCCCTGCCAGGTTACTCAGAGCCCCATCCAACCTGGTCTTGAACAGCTCCAGGGACGGAGCATCCACAGCTTCTCTGGGCAGCCTGTTTCAGTGCTTCACCACCCTCAACTGCAACTGAACACCCAGTTACTTAACCCCAGTCTTTGTCTCTGAAAGAGCTTGTGCAGCTACCTATTGGGGAATGTGAGTGAAGAAGAAAACACATTTCAAAATCAGGTGTGGAAGACTTGGTTCAGGGTTTGGGTTCAGGTCAGACACTTGAATCTTGACCTTATGCATCAGATCTGGATTTTGTGATCATCTAGCTGTTTGTTGTATGTTCATTTTAAGAGTGCTTGGGTGCATAATGTGGTTTTTCTTCTTCCAAATTAGTTCCTATAAAAGTTATTCATTTTACTTGGTAGTCTCCCAGAAGAAAGCAGCTCCTTGGAGAATGTATGATAATGGTATAAAATTGAGGCAAAGTTCTGGCAGGATTTCATGGATTACTTTTATAATGCTTCTTCTTGATTTTCCCATTATAGGCCTAACAAAGCCAAGATTATCTTAACCTAAGCATGTCAGTCCTGTTCAAATCCAGTTGGTTATTTTCATGATGAAAATTAACATTTTGAAGTGCTTTGCTGGATCAGGGCCCAGATGATTGTTACCTCTCTCAAATTAAAGCTTTCTTGATCATCATAATAAGGGAATTATACCAATAATTATTAATGAATGGTATTACTGTGTAAATTCCCTCATGAATCTAACCACATACAGGCATTAGAGCCTTGGTTCCATTATTTTGTACGTGTGCCTTAGCAATCTTGATGCAATTTATTTATTTTCTTGTTCACTGATAATAGATTTGTAACTGTTTCTGGTGAAGATATCTCCTTTGTGATTTGGAGGTGGACTGTTTTGATCACATGGGAGTATATAATGAATCTTCAAAATTGCTCCCGCTGAGGAAGACAAGACAGGCTGAGCAGTCAGAGTTGACTTTTAAAAATTCCTCTTTAAAACGTAAAAATCTTTTTTTACAAATCTAGGAAGAAAAGCATCAGAGGCTGAGAAGTTAGGAACCTTATGATGGATCTTGGATCTAGGTCTTTATGTCAGAGAAATGGAGAATTTGAGAATAAAAATTCGTTTACTTAGTGACAAAACCAAGGCTGGGTCATTTTGACAAGCTTTTCTTACTTTTCTGCAAGCATTTCTACAGCACCTTGAGGTGAATCTTGAAGAGAAATGGTAGCAGTAACCCACTTGATTTTATGACTTACTCATCATTGATTCTTCCTTCTTCATTGTTCAGAAAAGCCTTGGTGGAGATACTGCAGGTATCTCTTGCTGTCAGTGGCAATTTTGAATGCTGAAGCAGTTCAGGACATGTCTCATTTTGCTTGTATGGAGTGCTACTTGGTAGTCTTTGTTAATTTTTATTTTAATAAGCCTTGGAGAATTGCAGTGAAATTTCTGGATGTCACATCCAGGAGGACACATCTCTTTCCTTCTTCCAGTTGGGTGATGTGGAGCTGAAACCCTTTTCTCCTAGCAACAGATTCTGATAAAGTCCAAGGCTTGAGTGTTTGCCTTGGGTGCCACAGCTTTGATCATAAGCCTTACTCCTTAGCCTCCTGTACTAGCAATGCTCCCAGTTCAGGGATGATTGGTGACTAAGAGAAGCTTTTGATGCTGTGGCTGAAGGAAAGCTGGAAATGGTGTAGAGAATGTGACTCACTGGAGTCACATGTGAAGTAAATTCCATGTTTGTAGAACCATGCATAGACTGAAGTGGGCAATGACTAGAGAACCACAAAAGCTGGAGATGCAGCCAGATTTTAGTTGGGTTTCTGTTTGTTTGGGGTTGTGTGTGTGTGTGTTGTTTTTTCTTCTCTAAGAATGGTATGAGTCTGGATCTTTAAAGGAAAACCCAAAAAAGTGACCTCGTTTAGTTGAAGGGCAAAGGCTACCACAAATCAGGATTCCAATTGTTTGTACTGCTCTATGTCTAGACAGGTTTTTTAAGTATTATTTTATAATGAACAGTGTAGGTACTTTCCAGACACCTTGTAGCACTACAGAGAGTCATAGAAGCCACATATTTTCTGCAGTTTGTCTCTGATGGTTTTGTTGTCTTGTCTTCCTGTCATGACAAATAAAATCTTATTCTGTACCATCTTTCTGACAAGTCCAACACCACACTATGTCCTCTAATAGCAGTTTCATGCTTCTTTTCTTGGATTAGAATATATATCAAACTGAACAAGGCATCAAGCATACTTATGTTTTGAAAAGTGTTCGTTGGTAACAGAAGATGGACTGAGAAGTCAGAGGATCTTTTTTGTAATCCATTTATGTGACAAGCTTGTGTTTGTTTGGGGAACAGAGGTAAGAGATGTAACAGGCTTATCTTCTTCCTATCTGACAACTTACTCAAATACACCAAATGGGATTTATAAGATAGGTTTCATTACAGCACAAATTGATAAACTGGAATGAGTATCTCATTAAATAGGAACAACTGTAGGTAAAAAATCATTAAAATTAAAGGCTTTGAATACCTGTCACTCCCACCGTGCCCTTGAGAGCTGGCGTTTTCCTCCAGTTTGATGAACAACTATGCAGTTCCCTCCTGGAACACTTCTTGGTAGTCCCAGTCAAAGTCTTGAAGTTTCTTTTAAAGCAACACTGGCATTCATTGATATCTCAGCTTGTTTTTATGGAGATAGCAGATGTCTTTCTATGCTTTTGTGATGAACATAGCTAATTACTAAGAAACAAACATTTCCTACACTTGAGCAACCATGCAGTCCTGTTGAAGTTCATAGAAACTGCCTATTTCTAACCTGTAGGTTAGAAAAGTGATTTTTTTAAGCCCTGACCACATTTAAATGTCACTAATTTGTGCTCCATGTTTTATGCAGCACAGCAGCAATTTTGTTTCATATTAGGAAATAAGAGGAAGATTCTGGTAGGAGGCACTTCGGAAATTCAGTGCTCCTATTGCAAAAGATTACTGTCCTTTTAAGAGGTGATAACATATCAGTAGTTCAGAAATACTCTGGTAAGATCATAATCAAATTGTCCAGAAGATTCCTGTCCTTCATTGTCAGGTTATCTCAGGCTATTACTCAATCTGGTAGGAACAAAACCTTTTACATGCTTTTTGACAGAAAGGACACTGCAAACAAGGTGAAGAGATGGAATATAGCCAACTACACTCTTAAGTTCAAGACTAACTTATTTTCCTCTTTAGAGTCCACTAAATACATTTATATTTAATTCTCTAATGGATAAATTCTGTTATTTATTTTTAAAGTTGTAAGCCTGCAGTTGTCTTACTTTAGACATGCTTACCTCGTGCTTGAAAGAAATCAATAAATTCTATGGGAAATTTGGTGAAACTTCAATGTAATGAAAATGCTCAGAACAGTGAGCTGTATCAACCACATTTAGTCAAATCTTAAGTGCCAGATGGTGTATTTGTAATTGTATTTCAGGATCTGGCCACAGCTTCATTGTTTTGTTTACCATTAGCTTGTGCTGCTGTTTTAAGTAAAAGCTTTGTGCACAGAATGGAGTCCATCCCTTTTTGTAAACCCTAAAAATTATAACCCCAAAACATACACAATTAAGCTAATGCAAAAGAATAATATCTTCTGATACTCTTAAGAAGTTAAAAGCTTCATGTGGGACAGCTAGAAGGCTTCCATATCTGTACTTTTTGTTAATGTTGCTGTTTATCTTCACACACATGAACAATATGGTGTTCACTGCAGCCTCCTTTCCTTTGAAACATGCTGTGCATTTTTCTGTCAAAAAAATAGTCTCTGTTGCCTGTTAATACCTCAACTGTAAAATAAATAAAAAATTAACGTAACTTCTATCAACTCAAAGGCTCAACCTGTTAAATTTCAATTATTCACCTGACTAGTCAGATGGAGAGCTATAAAAAGGCAGGATTGCAACCACTTTTTTTTTTAAATGTCTTTTAACTTCTGCATCCCATGAAACAGTATTTTGTCTTATATGGTGATTCAGCTCCTATGGAATATTTCCTATATTTGTCAAGGAGCTGCTGTTTAGTTTTTGCAGACCTCAGTAAATGAAAGAAGAACTTTTGGAAAATTTTCTTTATTTGCTCTTCATAGGACCATCCACACTGCAGCACAGGTATGTGAGTATTTGTACAACCAGCAGGAGAATGTGACAGTCATCCCATGATTGGCTGTATAAAAAAAAAAGTTTGGTCTTGGATCTATGAAAAGAAGGAAAAAAGAACTGGCAAGTCACTAGAAATACTTGCTTAGCATTAAATTGCTTAGGGGTTTTTTTTTAATGATGTGAAATGCTTAACTTAATTTCTGTGTTTTTAAATGAGTTGGTGAACATTCATATCTGTGTACAAAAGAGATATTTGTGACACTGTCATTTGGATTCATTTTACTTTTTTCTTTCGATTTTTGCTGCTAAAATCATGTAAGCTGTGCAATGTTACAGTCTTTTGACCAAAAAGTATTATTCTTTCAGAAACAGACCTAATCCATTCAAAAATTTCCTTTATTTGTTCTCTCCATACTTAGTGTTTACTCGTTCAAAAACAATATTCCCACATTATATCCCTTACATGGCAACATTTCACTTTAGGACTTGAAACTGAGCTCATACTTCCTCACAGAAGGAATTCCCAGTTGGGAATTTGGTTTTAGTAGGATTGCTTTAATTTCTTTTAAAACAAGCAAAACAGTTTGTATGCCCGATGTAGTGGTTGTGCAACCCTTCTTGTTTTGTGGTTGTGTTTGGCTGTTTTTGTAGCTGTATCGTATGTTGTGTTTCTCATGAAGTGCTACCTACTGTTCCTTTGTTCAGAGAAAGTGTTGGACATTAGTCTGTTGTTCAGATTTCACCATCACTCAGTGGGAATAGCCTGTTCTGTATATGTTGGTGAAATCTGCCTTTTGTTGAAAAAAAAATCACAGAACAGCCCAAAATGTTTATGCAGGATTACAGTTTGAGAGGAGGAGTTAAAATGTCATGTTAACTGATTGCATTGGTATAGGTTAAAAAATAAAAGTTTAAGGAAAGAGGGCTTCTCATTCCTGTTTTTAAAGAACTGAACATCCTGATTTGGCTTAGCTTTGTGTTTTCCCCCAAAGTAGTAAAATTTATGGATTGAATTGATTTTCCACTAAATTATCACTGAGGACTGAGTGTCTTTCACTTCCATTAATTGCTAGGCTCTTCCCCCTGCAATCTATGATGCATATTTAGAACTGCTCATTTTATATATTCTGTGCATTTGCAGTTAGTAATTTCTCACAGTTCATTTCTAAGGAGAAAGTGGAAGATTAAAAACATGATTTTGGATTTGGAAATGCTTATTATTGCAGGGGTAGATCCTTCTTGGGAGAATCTGAATGTCTGATTTGTTTTTTATTTGGAGGAACACAGTTGTTCCAATGCTGAAAAGAACTTCTTTTGCCATTTGTATGTGTATTTTCTCTCTGGTCAGACAGGACTAGTAGTGTGTTGTGCGATGGAGCATCTGTTGATTCAGAGAACTGTGGATGAATGGAGATGACAAAGTCAAAAGCCACGCTCTGGCAAAGGGGAGAGAGGGTTGTGTGCTGATGGTGAACAGTGGAGGATGATTGTCACTGACAATGCTGGCTGTTGGTAGCACAGAAGTAGGAGGCTTTCTGGTTTGTTTTGTTTTTTTATGTCACTGTTGCTTCTTTACTGGCAAGCTACTGATCTAGGTTGACCTGCAGTTGAAAATGCTGGGTGGTACTGACTGGTGAGTATGTTTGACATGTGGATGAAGATTAAATACTGGACCCCCACCTCAGTTTTCCTGCAATATTCATGCAACCACTGCTATTCCATGCTGCTTGTTAGGGACTACACTGACATTTCCTTTATTCAAAAATGTAGTGTGACATGCAGAGGCAGTAGGGAATGGAGAAAAATCAAGCAAGCAAATCATGTATTTCTTCTAGCGTTCTAGTGGGTTGTTGTGGAAAAAGGCAGTCTCATTTCCTTCATCAATGCAACAGGAAGGACAGCAGTCTGCTCTGAAAAGTAGCTGTGCAATATGCTCTCTTTGAACAGTGTGCAGACTGAGTAAAAAACAGATAAAAATCCAAATGTGCAGATTACAAAGTGAGCAGAAGAAAACCCCTTCTGAGCATTGTGTACTTTTTTATGAGTATTAATTTGATACAGACAATGTAAGTTGATATCTTTGTGGTTTGGCATCTAAACACTTTTCAGGGCACTATGTTCCTGTGCCCACAAGATCTTGCTGAATTGGGACCATGCTGTTCCCCAGGTTTCTGCAGCTGGCTGGGTGCATTCAGCAGAGCACTCTGCTGCAGCGGGTGGAGAGGCAGAGTGGGCAGGATGGCACGGTGCATTCAACAGAGCACTCCGCTGCAGTGGGCGGAGAGGCAGAGTGGGCAGGATGGCACCGTCCGTGATTTCAGTTGCACCCTCTGACATTGCTATGCTCTGGGGAGGACTTCAGGCCTGCCCTGTTGCTATAGTCTTGTCCAGTGATTCTGATCCATAGGTGCCCTGGTTTCCATCACCCAACCCCACACTGCTTGTTCAGGAGCACAGAGCACTCCGCTGCAGTGGGCGGAGAGGCAGAGTGGGCAGGATGGCACCGTCCGTGATTTCAGTTGCACCCTCTGACATTGCTATGCTCTGGGGAGGACTTCAGGCCTGCCCTGTTGCTATAGTCTTGTCCAGTGATTCTGATCCATAGGTGCCCTGGTTTCCATCACCCAACCCCACACTGCTTGTTCAGGAGCTCCTGATCCATAGATGCCCTGGTTTCCATCATCCAACCCCACACTGCTTGTTCAGGAGCTGTGGGTTTGTGCCACAGCAGGCAAGGGGCTACCGGAGGCTCCTGGCTATCTGTGCCCCTGCCCTCAGCCAGCAGCCCCCTCCCACCCAACCCCTTTCAGAGTTACCCCAGCAAGATGTTTGGATGCAGCAGTTTGTCTCCTGTTTGTATGGTAAACGGCTTGTCGTTAAAGCATCTCAGTCAGCTGGAAACATTCATTGGCTTGAACATGCTTAGAGGGCTGGCAGCCCTGAACTTGTTGCTATGCTGTGCACAGGCAGTGGCCCTGAATGTCTGCTCACAGTAATGGATATTTGGCTTTTTCCACTCTTCTCCAAAACACATAATTCAGTTGATTCCTGTGGTGTTCCCTGAATTTTTGTAGGTCTTTGGATGAGGATATGGGAAGGGGTCTGGGTTTAAAGCCAGGCAGCCCAACAGGGAATTGCTACTGGGTCAAGCATAGGCTGGCTTTGTTTCTCCAGACATGGAGGTTGTTACTGTGATGAATAAGGACCAATAAACCGAATGAAGGGAGTTCTTATCTAATGACAGAGAAGAATCAATCCAGAGGTCAGAAACATCTGAGAGGAAGCATGCACGGTAGAGTGAAAAACAGCAATAATGAGGATATAAGAAAAAGATAATATCAAACAGATTCTTTCCTAAGCTCAAAATTTATGTAAAGATTCAGTGCTGTAGGGAGTTGGGCTGTCAGCCTGAGGAGAATGATGTTACCAGAAAACAAGGTGAAGAAAAGACCTGAAGAACAGAATTTTCCCATCAGTATTACAAACAGTCTGTAGAGGCATATACTGCAGCAAGTCATGCTGCACTTCAGGCTAGTTTTGGTGCAGCAGCAATTTGAAATAAATCACTCTGTAAGCGTGGGAAACCATTTGGATGGAAGTTTGATGTGTTATCTTGGATACAGCCTTTGTTGCTGTTTGAGACCAAAGGCCTAGGAGAACATGAAAGTAGTGCTTTCTCCAGCTCTGTATGTGTTACTAGCTCTTGAGAGTTAAATGGTGTTTGGAGTAACAACTTCCTCATATTGAGGACATCCACAGAGAGAGAAGAAAGTCTTAGAGTTCATGTAGAACATGTGAACATACAGAATGGCATTCTCTCAGTAGATATGGAATCTCCTTCACATGTGAAATATGGCTGATATACATAGTCATATGGAATATCCTTCGCATGTGAAATATGGCTGATATACATAGTAGTCTGTAGTCCTATGTAACAGTATCTATGGTTACTATTTTATTTGATATTATTTTATTATATAACTATAAATACATAGTATGATATTTAAACCTGTTCTGTATCACAGAATACAGTATAATATATATAGTATGGGCAATCATATTGGCATGCAATTTAAATACTTGTATTAAATGTTATGATTGTTTCAGCACAGTGATTAAAGAAAGCATTTTCATATACTTAATCAGTACCTTTGATATCTTGGAACACTAAGTTAAACAGTGAAGCAGAACAAGCAGTTGTTTTGTTGGGGAACATGTTTAAATATTGGTAGCAAAGTGGTCCATAGAGGAACAAAATCATGTTTTCATCTTAAATGACTGAACTGGCAGCCTTGATTTCATTCAGCCTCATATGACTCCTCCGTAGGAGTTGTGGGCCAGTGCAAATTCTACTCCTGACTCCTCAGGTTCTATTAGATATCCCCTGTTAAAATTCTCAGTCTCCTGTGTCCTCTGGTACTTTTCATTTCTGTAGTGCTGAAAAGTCAGTCATTAGGCAGAGACCCCTCTGAACAAACCAAATGTCTGTCACTCTAACAGTGAGAATTACTTATGGTAGTTATGAGTGGAAATATAACATAAAAGGCAAAGACAGATGGGGAATTGCAAAGAAAACAGTGAAAGAAAATCAGCCATGAGGATAGTGGTCTCAGCTTTCCTGAGCAGCCTACACGCTGTCAATTTTTTTTTAATTATCATGGCAAACAAGATTTAAGAAAGGATTTGAAGGAGGGCAGTGCAGTGACTCTGCAGCTGTTGCAGAGTTCTTCCAAAGTATGAAGTGTAATGGGAGGAAGCATAGAAGTGCTTGACTGAAAATTTAACAAGGGGCTAATGAAAAATAACTTGCAGGCTAATTGTAAGTTGGCTGTTCAGTACAAAGTGAGAATAATAATGAGAGTGGTCCATGGAAGCCAACATGAACTTACTTCTATCTGACATACCGAAGAAAGAAGTGGAGAGAGGCAAGGAGGGAGATCACAGAGTCAGTGATGCACCAGAAGAATGGTCTTTTCAGCAGCACTCTGATTAGTGCTGTATGTGTTTAGGCCAGAAGACAAGATTTTGGATTAATTTAGTCCTGAGATCATGAGGATCTGGACAAAGTATTAATTAAGTGCATGTAAAAGATTCTATATAAGCAATATTGTGCAGAAAGGTTCTGCAAGACTTGGTCTAGATTTGATGACCTACGGATGATCTGGGTTAGAGATAACATTTGGACTCGTGTCTTAAATGGTGGGCTAGATGGTGCCAGTGTACACAGTGTTTCAGGATGGATATGGCAGGATGATTTTATGGGGATGGGTAACAGAAATCATAATTTGTCTACATGGAGCTTAAGCTGATGTCTGAATTTACAATATCAGAAATACTGGCTGAGATACCAATTTGAAGAGTGCAGTAGTATTGAAGCAGAGATGTAGCATCCAAAGAGGAGAGAGTAGTTGACACTGTGCTTATAGATGAGATTGTATGAGAAGAAACTTTTAGTAGGAAAAAAGACCAAAACATTATCTGCGAAGCATGAAGTTATTCCTTTGAATGACATCCAGAGCAACAGTTAGATCAGGATAAGGCTGTGCCAAGGCAGCCAAAACTTCAGAAGTAAAAACTCCCACCCTTGAAAAACTGTTGGCATGTCAGGAAGAATGAAAAACGAGCCCACCTCCTGAGGTCTGGATAACTGCAAGTGCTAGAGATTTCAAGAGCTCCTATGTTTTGAGTGCAAAAGGTAAAAACCAGCAGGAAACAAAGAGAGGAACTTCATGCAGTAGCTTAAAGCCATTATAGAGTACCAAGAAAGCAGGAAGATGTAATGGTGGCTGCCAAATCAAATGAGGTTAAGGGAGACACTAGGGAGTTTTTTTCCTTTGTGAAAGGAAAAAGTGGTGAGAATGGGAAGAGAATGAAGCAGGCAGGGATGGGGAAGCGATGGTTTCTGAAGGAAACTCTGAAATGGCTGTGGCTCTAGGGAGAGTGGAACAGGACTGAGCACAAGCATCTTCTGTGCTTCAGGGATGAGGTAAGGAAAGGAAGGGAAAGCAAAGGAAAAAGAAAATATCAAGTCGTTCTTGTCATGTTTTCTGTTGAAGAAATGGGCATGTGGAAAGGAAGTAGAGACATGTGAATTTGAGCACTGGAGTCAAGGAAGTGGCCATCATTATGGATGTGATAAATAAATGGGAGAATAAGAGATTGCTACCTAGAAAACATTAAGGAGAACAGAATTAATTTGTTGTGGAAGAACAGAGGGTTTGCTTAGTGTAAGAAGAGGAAGGTGTTGATGAGGATAGGTGGTTCTTAGGGACATAGTTTAGTGGTGGACTTGGAAGTGCTAGGTTAATGGTTGGACTCGATCTCAAGGATATTTTCAACCTAAATGATTTTATGATTCTATGAACCAAGGCTGGGGTTAGACTACAGTAAGGGAGAGTAGAAAGGAATAATAGAAAGAGGTGCATGAACCAGCAGTAATTGGAAAATTGGTTACTGAAATAAAATGAAGATTTGCAAGGTGTCTATAAGAAATCGCTGCATTAAATGGTTCTGTGCCCTCAGAATGTACACTGTGATTGAGAGTACCTGACAGTCCACTGTGTAGCATATCTCAAAACCTTACAGGCCGTGAGCATTTTTACATTCCAAATTGGATAGAAGGTTCTCATGTCTGGAGTTTCTACTTTGAAAGGATAATGTGCCCCCCTCCCAGGGAGATCAGGAGATGACAGTGATCCTGTTCCCAAAATTACCATGTCTCCTGCCTCATGCCAGGGAAATACTCTTGTTGAATCACATTCAGGGTGATACAGTGACAGATCAAGATGTCTAAATTGAGTGCTTTGCATGTTGATATCTACATATGATTCACATGTCCACCGTTTGATTATAATTGGGAGAAGTCTAGTCAACAGAGTCCATGGAGATGGGAGTGATTTGACTCACTCTTAAATAGACCACAAGAGCTGGACATCTGAACAGTTTCTAACAGACTTCTGCCAGAGGATGGGCCACTTACTCTTGTGTAGGCATGCATTGCTAGCTATCCAAATTTAGTTATCTGTCTGGAGCACAGTCCCAACATTGCAAGAAGTGGCAGATGTCCACTGTAATGGTAGGCATAGGATGACCTAATCTGCAGTGCCTACACAAGCACTTTTTCCCTGTAAACTTCACACTTAGAACTGTTTAGAGTAAAATCACAGGGAGCTCGTGGGGATTGCATGACCTGGGGCATGAATCTCATCTCTGTGAGATTTCTTCCCATTCTAATCTGATTAATTAAGCAGTCAGGTTCACAACATCGCATTTTTTGATATGGCTTGTAACTTCTAGTTTAATACTTGTCAGAGATGATTGTGACCCAGCACTCAACATAATAATGAGTGAAGAATTTGACAAAGTAAACTGCTGTTTTTGGAGTATCCCAAAGTAGAGATTAACTGCTGTTATATTATAGCCCTGATAGCTGTTGAGAAAAAACATACCAGAAAGATATATGGTGATTTTTTGGTGACATGTTTGCCAGCCTAGTGAAATGTATGGGCATGCCTTAGTGTAAGGGAAAGCAGTGAACACTGGAGGTACTGAAAGGTGATTGCTTTGGTGAGAGACAAACCAAGAAAAACTTCATGATTTTCTGCTGAAAAAGCCTCTATTCATTCAAGTTTCCAGATCATATGCCAAATCCTGCTTGCTCCAGACAATTTTCCATTAACTTACTTGGAAAGACTCTGAATGTGTACAGTTGTGGGAGAATCGATGGTTTAGCCCAGATTCAGGTTTTCATCAACATGTGGAGTGTCTCCATTCATGCTGCGGTTCCATCAGGAATTTTTGGTTTTGCTAATTGTACCTTCTTTGATCCCAGGAATAAAAAATTATTATAGGTCTTACTAGCCTCTTGAATATCTTTTAAGAAACCTCAATAACTGTTCTTTGTTTTAGTGTTGATGATGTATTCTAGTGATTGAAAACCAGAAACAGACTCCATCAAGAGTAAGGAATAATTCCATGGCTTTCGGAAAACTACAAGTCTGTGTGGTTCACACACCACTGGCTATGCTGTTTGTTGACACCAGAGTAACCAAAGATTCTTGTTATTTTATTTTTAAATACTGCTTTGGAGTTTCATCTGAGTTATAGCTCAAATGTTTTCCTTTTTGTCTATCTTCCCTCTCTCATCTTTTTCTTCTGAAAGAGTGGCACTTGTGGTTTTCCTGTGTATGGGGAGAGAAGCATGTGGCAATCAGAGGCTGTGATTGCCCAGAGGCTGCTGGAGACAGGGACTGAAGACAGGGTTGGTAAACTGTTGATGAAGCTTGTTGAAATGACAGGGGTGCATGAAAAAGGAATATGTTGAAAAGGCTAGAAGGTGTTCAGATCTGTGGGAAGAAGTAGAAACTCTGGGATGTGTTTGAATTGATCTGGCAGATACAAATTATTGAGTTGTGCTAGACAAAAATGATGCATGTGTGTGTGTCTACATGGGTAGAATATAATATATGCACTGTAATAAAAGGATTCAAGTGAGAGTGGACTTTTCTCTTGGTACAAACAAGGTGCAGGTGTATGTGGGGCAAAGAATGTGTGGTTGGGTAGATTTTATACCCTTTGCGTTTGGAGGTTCACTGTGCTTTGAATGTGGGGTTAGGAATGCACATTTGTTTCTTGTGCTGTGTAGAGTTAAAAGGAGAAACAGGCTGCAGGGAATACAGACTTCAAACAAAAGGCTCAGATAACGCTGGTTTTTTGGAGGTCAAAGAAATGCAGAGTCCAGATTAAACACTCTGCAATATGTAAATGCCACACCATGTGTGTTGGAGTTACACTTGGATGCTGCAGGGGGAAGCCTGTGTGTGCATCCTGTTTTGGATGGAATATTGTTTGTTGCAGCAAAGCAATTGCCCAGCCCCGATTGTTTTAGCGATGAGCTGATCGATACCCCATTACTGGATGTAACAGTTGCTGCAGGAAGTGCTCAGAAGATTTTAATGCATGAATTATGCATGCTGCCCTCATTCTTTAGTCTCGGAGCAGAGTGACAGAGATTGTAAAGATGACTGGGGTAGTTTCTTGCAGAAAGTGTCTGCAGTGAAATGCTTCGTATTTTCATGCACACAAGCAGCATTGAGTGGGACGGCCTATTTAAGAAGATATAAATCCCTGAGCTTACAGCACAGAATGCTTGATTTGAAAGCATTGCAGCCATGTACAGAGGCAGTTTTCCTGCTGTCTAACCTGCTTTCTGCTGAAGGTTGGCTGAGGGATGCTAACGGCTGTGCTCTGCTCTGAGGTCACAGTTTGAAGTCTTTTTTTTTTTCCTCTTTTTCTTTTTTTTTTTTTTTTTAAATTTGCTTTCTGCCGCAGGAGAGGATCTCAGAAGTTTATTGGTGCAACCATCTTTGTATTTTTCAAAGATACAAACTTGGAATATTTATTATGAACAAAAGGACAAGGAGGAATTCACCACCTAAGGTAAAAAGGGGTATTTTTTATTTGTGGATTTGAGTGCAGTAGAGGGAATATGCTGAGGCAGGATTATGATGATGCAGTGTGGTTACATTGACTCAGATACGCTGGAATGCAGAGTCAGGATTCTCAGGTGGATATGGCTGCACAGACCCACCTAGTCTGTTTTCAAATGGTTCTTTAAATATTGCTGAGACTAAATACTGTGTTTGAGTCCTGCAGTTTGTTCAAGAGTGTGCATTTCTGATCAATTTTTGTCTTTTATACATGACTGCATTGTGGGGAGGGGCAGGACAGTCACTGAGATGATCAATATAATAATATGATCTATTTCATTAAATGTGCTAACTGAATAATGACAATGAAATTTAATTGACTTTTTTTTCTCTGTCTGTACATTTTCTGTAGCATTTGCTAGCTACACTGAAATGTGTGTCAGGAAAATGAGTCCCAGAGTCTATTGCTTGTCTGTCCTGTAAATAACTAAGATGATCATCCTGTTACATTTTGGATAAAAGTCTGGGCTGTCATTCAGGGAGTAAGACAAGCCTGTCCTTATTGTCCTTCAGAAAACTATGTACTCTCAGAGAGTTTACATACAAATTCAGGTATTTCTAATTATGGAATTTGCTGGAAAGTAAAAAAAAAAGGCATTTTACATTTTTTAATTTGCACATTTGATAACTTATGATATATTCAAGATAATTGTCTAACCAATATAGATGTACAGTAAAGACACCACCTTTTAAAAAAGTTTAATTCAATTATTTTTCCTATTATTTGCCACAAAGAAGGCTTTAAAAATTCTTTATCATTCATATTTTTTGACTTGTAGATTTTTGTATTTTGGAAAAAACAGTACATATATGTTTTAGTTTCTGCATTCAGTAACTTGCAGACGTACCAATACTTTCAAAGAGACATAATGTCACAGAGTATTGAGAAATAGCTAGTTTCATAAACCTGAAAGCTGTTTACTGTGTGATCTGAAGGAGCAAAGTACTGCCAGCAAGCATTACAGGCAGTCACAACAGGATGCTCCCCTTCCTTGGGCAGATGCCTTTTTTTCTTTGAGTTTACATTGTTATTTTGCATTTGTGCCTAATAACACCTGCTGGGCCAGTTTTGGATCCCTGACTCCTTATGCCACGTTGCACACAGACACATATGGAGCCCTGTCTCGGTGAACAGTGTGTTTGGTTGTTAATTACCAAATAATCAACTGGAAAAATGCTGTAGCAGAGTTTAGGGACTGTTAGTATTGCTCGACTAGAAACATCTCAGGCAGTCGTCGGGCTGAAGCAGCATTTTTGAGCTCGCCGTTCTGTGTAGGAACTCGTGTGCTGCGTGTGAGCTGCACCCCACGTGCTCATGCCCAGAGGTTCATCCCCCTTGCTCCTTGTGCTGGGGAAATCTCTGTGCCTCAGGAGACTGGGTGTGCTCAGCTGGGGGAGGCTGTGCAGGATCTGGAGGCTGAAGGCCTACGCGATGCTGAGTCATAGCACAGGGCTGGAGGTGCTCACCACCTCCTGCTGCAGCCACATCGGCTGGGGCAGCAAGATGAGGCTTGGGGAAGGGAAACACAATATAGGGAAGAGAGAGAGGGGTTAAAAATCCTGCCTGGCAAAGGCTGCATCTCACATGTGGTGAGTGCAGACACACTCCTGAGCGTTGAGCTCTGGGCTGGGAAGACAGGGCGATGGAGCGACGTCAGAGAGGAGCTGGCACAGGAGTAACAAGAAGGATGCATACGATAGCTGCCTGCTGCAAATGTGCCAGTCACTCCTCGTTTGCTATGGAGGATTGATTCTGTTTTCTCTGCTGCAGCCATGAAGTATCACCTGAAATGCATAATTGGCAGATTGGGCAGGCTTTTAGCCATCAAAACATAGATAAAAATGAGAACAGCTAACAGCAGCAAAAAACCTTTCTTAATTCCTCTCATTTGGTTAATTAGGGAGTACCGACCTTCGTGTGTCATGGAAACTAAGTAAATTAATGGAAATGCGTTTCTGTGAGCGAGAATGACACGTGTGCAGTTAAGGGTTGCACATTCAAATACTGAATTCAGAGCATATGTGGTTTACCAAAATATGGCTCAGCTGTTTCTGTGCTTTGCTACTATATCCAGATATATTGGTGAATGAACACTCCTTACTTGACTGTCATAAATAAAAAGCACCAGTTGCACTCACAGTGACATGAATGAATGTTAATCTTATAACAACATCCTAATATTTTCCCATTGAAACTCAGGTACTTAAATTACCTGTATTTAATGAGCAAAGAGGTATATTAATAAATGGTGAAGAAGTGGAAATACTAGTTGTGGTTATCTGATGTTAAAATCGCAAAATATTAGATTCACAAAAAAGAATATATGGCATGTGTCTTTAGAAAGAGGAGCATGTTTCTAAATTATTAATAACAGTAAAAAGGTGTTTTTACCTGTAGTTCACTGTGTTGTACCCTGTTGGTAGTCATTGATTTATTTTTGCATTTCATCCTATGGTGGAGAAGTGATCACTGAGAATAATCAGATTGCGTGTGATTGGTTGAATACATCTTCAGACACTTAAAAGTCGGTAATTGCATATAATCTTTTTAAGCTGGTGACCTACAAATACTTTGCTAGTGCTTGTTAACGGAAAAATTAGTATGTGTGTGCCTGTATGCAATACCTGCTTACTCAACAAATCTGTTCCCTGAGGACTAATTTTATCAGCACTGTCTGATAATCGGCACATTTTCCTTCTGTTAGCACTTCCCTGTAGGATAGAATTGAAGGGATGACAGAGGTGAGTTCTGTTAAACATCACTCATTGATAGCATCAAAAACTCATTTGACTTAGCTGTGCAGCAAGAGAACTGAAACTTCTCTGTCCCATTTGCTGAAGACATTATTCACAGTACAGTAATATTGCTGTATGTTGGAAATGAGGTCTTTAGTCTCTCTGGAGAAACTGGTAAGAAGATCCTGTGTCTTAGGATTTCTACTGGTAGCATTTTTACTAAAAAAATGGCTAGCACAGTAAAGATTACTGTATAAAAATAATTATTCACCTGCCTTTTGAGCTGGAGGCTATAAATTCGTTGATTAATGTAGGTCAGTGAAACTATTTAGAATTTTTCATCTGAGATTTTTGAGCTACAGCTCACTCCTTATTTTAGAAATGGATTTAGTGTCTGATGGCATGGATCTGATGCTGATATTCCTTCTGCCTCCTAAAGCAGCAATGCTCAAAGAGTGGTGCCAGTGTGTCAGAAAACAAAACAGTTGCATACAGCAAAAATCTGATCTCAAGGTTCAGTGTTTGAATCGGGTATACTGCATTAAGATAACGGCAAGGAAATCTGCAGACCTTTCAGGGTGGGGAGTTCAAACACAGGCCATTCCTTTGGGTGCTGGATTCCAACCTGACCACAATGTTCATCCCTGTTCAGCCTAGCATCCAATCTCCCACCTTGAATTCTTCTTCAAAGGGATGGGAATGATGATCTTATTCATTACATACAAGGTTTTCCCATTGCACCCTGTTACAGGATGAAATAAATGATCCTTGGGCTGTTTGTTTGCCTCCATGTGAAACCCAGCAGGTTCCAAAAGCCTCACTGGTGCTCTTGATGTCAGATAAATGCCAGCAGTTTGACATTTTTGTGTCGCAAGATTTCATACGGGTTGTTACGGACCAGAAAATGGTGTTAGAAATGAAATACAAAATTTGACTTAAGTGTATTATTAAGTGTACATATCTGGTTATGGTAATGATGATCACTTTGATATCCCAGCAGACACTTGGGGAAAGCATAGGCCTTATTTCCTTATAGGCAAATACTGTCATCTGAAAAAAATGGAATTTTTTAACTCATTAGACCAGCAAAATAATGAACTTACATGTTAGAGACCATCATCAGAAAGTGCTTTAGAAATTTCAGGACCTTGTATCCAGCCTGTGACAGATTCTGGTTTACACTCTGTGAGGGAGGTTCAGCTGTTTGTAGGGACCAAAGTATGTAGCCTTTCATGTAGGGCTGGAACCAGATTCTTCCTAAACTTGGTCTTTATTTAAGTTTCCAGGTCTGGAAGATTTGGCCCCTTTGAAAATGTTCTTATTGGGGGTTGAGTGGGATTTCACAGCTGCAAGGAATGACTGCAGAGCGGTCACAGATTTGGCCAGTCTTTGTCCTCCTCCTGAGGCAGAGCATGCTGTTCCCTTGCACTCTTTGCTGAGAAAATTTCAGGGACAGCCCCAGGGAGAAGTCTCAGCCGGGAAACAGCCAAGGGCTGTGAACTAGGAGCTGTCAGACAGCTTTCTGCTTTCTCCTGCCAAATGGGACAGAGGTATCAGGAAGATTTCTGCCTCATTTTACATTTTTTACTCCTTTTAGAAAATCTGTTTCTTAGAGTAACGTAAATTGAGTCTTTTCTGCTACCTTCACAGGTAGTTTAATGGGAACGAAACCAGTAGTAACTTCCATTGTTGTTTCTGCAGTGTCTTTCAGTAGGATGCACGAGGAAAAGGGTTTGGTATGGAGAAGGGGATGCAAGGGAAAGCAAGAGCTTCTCCAGAATCCCTTGCATTTTACCAGGGTGGTCTGATTGGAGTGACTGGAGGATTATTTAGGTTGATCTAGAGTTTCAGGCTCTCGTAATGAGCAGTTTTCTCATGAAATAGGTGAATACAGTAAAACCTGTTTAATAAAGCTTGGCCAGCTTTTCATAGTAATTTAGGATAAAGTGTTCTCCAAACTAAATGGTACTATGATTCTAAGATCACAAATGAGGTGTGCATGAATTACTGCTAGCACTGACTGGGATTTGATGCTGTTGATCAGATATTTGGTTATGCAGAATCGTGTTTGTCCAAGCAACCCAAACAATCATCTCTTATATGATTATTACATGTGGCATGAATCAGACACTTCAAAGCAAAACTCAACATGAATAGAAATATTAGTATAGAAATGTAAACTCCTCTGCTTCCCTGAACTGGGATTCAGTGGACTCAGTATCAGCTGGCATTGGCAGCCTCAACACAACACATTGCTGGTTTCCTCCCACAGCTAAGGTTTCAGATAACCCAGTAACTGTTTTTTGTAGAGGCCATAAGCTTTGCACAAGAGTTGTACCTGAACTGGTTATGAATTACACCCAGCTCAAGATCTTCACATTGGCTACTCCTGTCAACACTATAGCTTCTAATTTCTTTTCTTGCCCGCAGTAACACTGTACTTTGGGAGTTAGGCAGTACTTTTTTTCATGGAAAGCAAGAGAATTTGGGATGTCAGCCTGGATAAATCAGTGCTTTTCTATCTTGAGACCCAAAGAAATCCCCAACTTGACTCTTCGATGATTACTACATTTGTGAGGGTAATGTAGCATTGTATTGATCATAGCTGCATTTGTAGAATTACTTCTGCACTCTCTTTCATTATTGGTTTTATACTCTACTTGAAGCAGTGAAAACTACTGGGAAATAGTTACATAGTTCTACTATTGTTCCAGAAGAAAATAATAGTTTTACTGATTTACTGGGTTCAAATGGTTTGTCTTTACCAATAGCACACCATGGAAGTAGGAATGCTCCACTATTTACCATTTAGAGCTCCTGACCTGATTTTTCCTTTTTTCCTTGTTCCTATACCTGATCTGAAGCATCCAGTTGAAAGGTGTCTGGAGAAGGAAAAGAGGGCAGGTGTGCTGCTAGTGTTAAAGAAATGCTTATTAGTTACTACTCATCTTTGTGGCTAAATATGTGCATTGCCAGAATACCTTGGAACAAGGTGCTTATGCACGCAAGAGGTGTGTGAATTCCAGTGGTGGTAGGTGGATTTATTTTCCCATTTTGCACCACCTTTGCCAGTGTAGCACAGCAGGCTGTGTGTGGGCAAGTTCCATTTAACCTGCTGTGGGCATGGAAACACCCTCCAGCAGGGCTAAGTCACCAAGATAAAACAGTACATGAGTACCTGCTGAGTTTCACTCTTTCTTCCTTCCTCCTCCTTTCTCAAGTCCTCATCCTAGAGCTAACCTGCTCTTTCTGCTCTGTGTCCTCTGCTCCTCTATTCCAGGGGTCATGCAGTGATAAGTAATCTCAGACCCCAAAGCAGCCCAAGCATCTGTGCTGGTGCTAGGGCATTTCATCCTCACTTTCCCTGGGAAATTTGAACCCTTGAGCTTGAGCACTTTGTCTTCCTCTTAGACAGCTTCAACACACTGGGAAAGTGTGTTACCCCTCCTCTCTTCCTGTCCTCCTAGCCTGCATAGCTGAACTGAAACCTATGGACAGCTTTCCCATCAGAAAAGTTAGACTTAGCTAATTAATAATTTGACACCAATGATGTATGATATTCTCCTATGTATTTTCTCTTCATGATTTTAATGGTAAGAAGCATGGAAAAATCCAGAAAGATAAATTTGTCATTCAGTCAATTTCTAGCCTCCCAAGGGTTTCACATGTACCATATGAAACTGTAGTTTATTGATTAATTTACTAAATAGAGGGAAGAGTTTTCATCCTGATAGGAAGGTGCTGAATGGATAATACTGCATTTCATTGCCCTTCAGAGCAAACTCTTCTAAGAAAACACACAGCTCTTCAAACTGATGGCAGCGCACTAGTGGCTGCAACCCAAAATGCAGCTTCAAAATGGAGACAGGTTAATTTATAAGGAAATCCATGTAAATCAAGTTTTTATGTGGAGGCTCCATGTCCTCTCATGATCCTAGGAAAGCAAGAAAATGCAACAATCTTCTGCACTGTGAATGCTCTATTGCTGGACACATCTGCTTGCCGAGAGAAGGACCCTTTTCCTGTCATGCCCAGGGCTTGCCCTCATTCTGGGGACAGGGTTTCAGCTGTACCTGCAGAGGTGAGGGCAGAATCTGCCTCAGAAATAGCAGCTCACTACAGAATGCAAGGCAATGTATCCATCCTTTTCCAGCTGTATTTTGGTTAAGCCCACCAGATTTGTTTGGTTCCTGAACTGGGGCTAACACTGGTAGCAAAAGAGGACATGGATATATGCATTTTACAAAAGGTTTCTGGCTCTTGTACACTGTAGCATTTCCATCCTGAATTTTACTTGTATAGAGCAAATCATTCTCCATACTGCTTTTAGAGTATTTTAATGTCCATCAGCTTCTATGCAGGAAACACCAAAAAGTGTTTGATTGACCATGTCTAATTGTCTGTATTCCAGTTGTTCATATCTAGTCTAATTAGTTCTTTGGTATTGCTGAGAGGAGAAAGCATGATGTGAATTGCAAGAAACAGGAAGAGTTTGTTGTAGAGTGTAATAAGCAGATTCTTCAAAACACATGAAATAGCACAGATGTAAATTTTGTGACTTTAGTCTTAGAAAGAGATGGCTGAGTGGAGTGAGGGGAGCTCTGTAATACTATGAAGGGTGTGCAGAAGGCAATGACTGTCACTGTTTCTTGTATGATTTCATACAAATCTTGCTCTGTAGTGAGAAAAGCTTCAGAATAAGCCCAAGGAAGTATTTTTCATTTAAGGAATGGTGAAACTGTTCATGTTATTTCTACAGGGTGTTTAGGTGCAAAATGTTCTTATATGGGCTGAGAAAGTGATGAGACAAATTTGCAGAGGAGCTATCCATTAAGAGCTATTAGACAGAAAGGTGCTACCTCTGATGCAGGGAGTCCCAAAATCCCAAAGTTCTGTAAGGAGAGAGTGTTCTAGGGAAGGAGGGGATCTTCTAAGGAAGTAGTGGGGTTGCAGTATCTCATCCAGATTCTTCAAGGCACTGTGAGGGACAGGACTGCCAGGTCAGATACACCTTGGCCTTAGCTAACACATTGTTCTCAGGTGGTAAGGCGCAGGCTGTGCCAGTGGTGTGCCTGGCAGCTGAGCAAGCTGCCGTGTGTGCTGCCGTGGAGGTTCTGGGCAGCAGAGCTGACCATATGCAGGTGATCACAGGCCACTGGGACACAGCCAGACTCCTCAGGACCTTCTGGGTTATGGCACGAGCCAAAACTACAGACCAAAACCAGGAGGTTACTATTCCTGGCACTGGTGATAGTTTCTTCAGAGGATTTGTCCCTTCTGTCACTTATTAGTAGAATTACAGTGCAGGTTCATCTTTGTTGTTTTGGGGTTTGCCTTTTGGGGATGTTTTTGTTTGGGGTTTTGGGGTTTTTTTTGTAATGCTCCGTTTGCTATAATCTTAGAGAGTAAGTGACGAAAAAACCTTCTAGACATTGTATGTTCTATAAAATAAATGGACATGTGTTCACACATAGAGTCAGATAAAATAAACCAGTAAAAATTGCAATAGACACAGACACACCTGTGTGTGAAAGTATAGTATTTACAAATACTACAGGAGCTATAGTGAAACTATATCTAGGATTGCATACTAAGGAGATGGAAACATACTTCTTCCCTCCCCTCCAACATCTGTTCCTCTGGATCTCCATTTGGGATACACTTAAAAATAAAACAGACTACATTAATTTTCACCTGAGTAATCAGGTAACACATTGAAGAAGGAGATGCTAAACAGTTGAGTACCATCTGGCATTAAATATAGACCCCTTTTACCTGTTACTTGTGTTAGAAAGATCTGCCTGGGCAAGAGCAATCAGAAGTCCACTGGTGGCCTGGTAACCATCCAGACCACATGAAGACTTTTGAACTGTTTTTTCTCTTCAAATGTTCATAAAAGCATTGTCATGACACTTCTCTCTGCACTTGTAACATGTTCTTGTTTTCAGCCCGATGGGAGGTTAGACAATCATGTCAAAACTACTTCAAACAGGGAAACTATGAAGATAAAAGAATTTTAAAACAGAAAATGTGCTTTCCCAGAGAAACTTCATTCTCTTAACTGCCACAGTGTGCCTTAGATGCTGTAATGTGCTTCCTCTTTGTTCCTCACAGTGGAGATGAGCACTTTGCCTCAGTACTTTTCAAGGTGACTCTTTAAGTTTTTCTCTTTTACTGTATCTCTGTTGTGCCTGCAGAGGCTTCACAGGTGATTTTGCTTTCCTGGTTCTGACGTTCATCTTGCCATGAATTATAGACTTCCTTATACTGCCAGCTATTTGTGATGGAGTGCAGAGGGAAAGAAAATTAGAAGTAAATATGTGCTGTTCGTTTCTATACTTGTTTTGTTTTCTCTCTTAGCCTTAAAAATGTATGGACAATTGAGTCCAATGTGAGTGTTATTATTTTTCCCTAATAATTAATTAAATTCTGTTAAACAGTGAAAGTTATGATGAGACTTAGAACACTAGAGGTCTTTCTTTTTTCAGGTGTGAAAAAAACCCAACTAATGCACAAGTTTCCGTTTGTAGTGCCCTTTTATCCTTAGCCTGATTTTTGTGCACATCCAAACCCTTTCACTTACATTAAATGAAATTTCAGGCACAGTTTCTGATGGAATCACTCACCTTGAGTGATTGACAGCAGTGGTTCTTGAACTAATGGCAGAATGAGATTGGTTGCAAGAGGTTACCAGTTGTGAAACTAGACCCACTGCCTGCCCTGTGGACTGATGCTGTGAATTGAGGCGTTTGATGTAGGTGCCATGTGGCTGTGCATGTGATGGCTCTTTCTTGAGCAAGAATTTGTCATGGGGAGTAAATACAAGAAATTAATTCTTCTCTGAGTTGCAATGAAGTACAAATCAAAAAGGCTAAGCATCTTATTTTACCTAAGTTCATCACATTTAATCTGAGAATAGCAATGCTTCCTTCTTTCTATATTTATTAATCTTGTTTATTTGGAATAAAATGCCTGGGAAACTTGTTATCATTTTTGTTGTATCCAGAACAGTCGATTTCATTGGGCGCCTTCACTGGGAGTCTTATGACTTTCCTGTAGCAGAGATGATAACTGTGTCCTTGATTCTAATGACTTTCCCCAATGCCAGAAGATGTCAGAAGTCTTTGTCTGAATATTCTATACATCTTTGCCAGTATTTCTTGCTGTGTGACCTCAGCTGGTAATGTCTGCATATAACCCACTCCCTGTACCTACTTATTCAGAGAGGTGTGTCACAGTATTGTCTGTGCTGGAATGTACCAGATGGAGTACATAAACCACAGGCTAAGGTGTATTTGTTCATGGAAGCCAGAAGAACAAGGAATAAATAAATAAATTAATATTTTATTAATAGTAATTTATAAATAAATACTAAGTAAAGTAAGAGGGTGATGTTAGAGGGGCTGCAGACTGAGATGAGGGATTTCCAGGCTGAATTGAAAGTTTGAAAATGAAGGTTAAATTTCAGGGTGTGGACATTTTTGCCAATTTGATCCAATCTCTGTCCTCTCATTAGTGCATAATGAGTGCTTGGATTTGAAAGAAATTCTATTAAGTCACTTCATTGAGTAGCCACAGGCCAGTTTTGCAGGTTGCAGGCTCAGTCAGATGTTCCATGGGGCCACATATGCCCAGTGGTGCACTCTTGCTGGAGTGAGTGACTGGGAATGCCACCAGGGTCTGGAATGGCCAGAGGACCTGAAAGGAGACGAGTTTAATGTCCTCTTCATTATCAAACCAGATGACATGCTTGTCTATGACTTTTTAGTGATGAAAACCAAAATTCGTCTTTCGAGTTGTGTTTGTTTGATCTGTGTTCCCTTGAAAATGTAATTAGAAATTTTCAGTTGTTGAGAGTGGTGTGGTGTAGAGTCCCAATCATTTTATAAAGTAAATATCTTATAGGCAAATTCTGTAGGAAATTGTGAAGCAAATTGCTTCATTTAAATTCTTCCCCTGTGTCCCAGTAAGATTTTCTTCTTGGAACATGTGTTATAACAGGTGAAAACAGGGTAAAAAGTAGAAACAGAAGAATGTTTTTTCTCTGACAATTCAGAAATGGCTCAAGTTAGGTCATAATTGTTTAGTTTTAAAATTACTAATTTGATAGCTTGGCATAAATTAAAACTTTAAGAGAAGCTTTAAGGTTTTCCCTCCTAATTTCTGTAGAAGATATTCTTAACATATGCAGCATTCATACAATGTTGATCCATCTACTTAAAAATATAGTCTGAAAAATTTATTCTGTTGTTATGTCTGAGAAATGGTTCACTGTGTATACTATTATTTTCTTAGCTATAAATTTGCTAATAATAGAAGAGGAATAGCTGTAAATCAATTCATTAACAAATCTTGCTCATGAACTAAAGTTCTTTGCAGTGGCCTGTTATGTCACCTAGATAAATTTTCTGATACCATGTTAGGTTGTCCTGCATGCTTGCTGTAATGAAGATAAATTTGTTCCTTACAAGATGTTCCAACAGATTGACTGTGTCTATGTACTTATATTGCACCAGTATATTGAGAAAGCAACCCAAAACATTCAGCTGAAAGTAAGAACATTTATACCATTCTGGGTTATTTTTAATCAATTGGTAATCTCAATTATACTAAGTCTTGTAGGCATTTTTTCTAGGATAATATTTCTCTGTCTGCAGCTTATTAACATATGCCAAAGGTGTCCTGTGGCTGCCTGTGGGCTGTGAGGCCAGTATGGAGAAGCAGGAGATCAGCCACAGGAAGGACTTGATGCATTAAGCCCATGTCAATTTATAGCTCTGAAATGTAGAAGAGCATTTCTATACCCATTTGGTTACTTCCTGGGCTAGTCCCCCAACACCTCAGTTCTCTACAAAAAGACTCAGAGGTGAACCTTGCAGGTTGATACCCATTTGGTTACTTCCTGGGCTGGTCCCCCAACACCTCAATTCTCTGCACAAAGACTCAGAGGTGAACCTTGCAGGTTTGCCTGTGTCCTCTGTTCCCCATCTGCCAGTTTTGCTGTGGGAAGGCACAGTCAGATTCTCATGCTTTATCTTTCATTATGATTATTTGAAGAATGATGGCATTGCATTTCATTATGACACGAATAATTTCTTTAGCCCTCTGAAACCTTTGATGTATGACAAGGTGATCTTAATCTGAAGTTGAACACCTTCATGTAATTACTCAAATAGTAAGTAAGGATGTAGCTTGACACGGTGATCTGGAATACAGCAGGAACCTACCCAGTGCATCATGGCTCTGAAAGCTCATCAAGCACATTTAGTGATGAGCAGGCAAAAATCCTCCCTGGTGGAGCCCACTCTGTGGTATTTTGCTTTGTCACAGTTCTGGAGTCCAAAGCAGGCAGCACCAGAAAACACTCTCTGGCCTCTGAGCCAGAGAATTAAAATCCTGTGGGCTAAGGATTCCTCTGGAGGCTGAAGTCTAGGACAGTCTTAAAGTTTCTCTTGTCTCAGTCCAGAACTGAGCAAGTTAGGCCAACGTTTTTGTACTGAAATGGCACAGTGCTAGCTTTTTTTTCCCCATTTTAATTTGCTGAACCTTTTTCAACCTTCTGAAGATGTCTGTCCGGTGTGAATACCATTATGTTCTTTCCTGGTGTCTGCCTTATTCAAACACTACTGTAGTTCAGTCATTAAACTCAAGAAGGTTGTCCTTTGTTTGAATTGTTTGATTGGTGAGGCTAACTAGATTCTACTTAAAAATTTCAGATTTTGCTGCTGAGGCTTTTTCAGAAAAACACTAGTTCCACATTTACATAAAGTTGACTCAGGTCTTGTGGCCTCCTTAGCTGGACAGGCATAAAATGAGGTAGTTATCTTTGTGTCAGGTTTCAGAATCTGCTTTTCATCCGAGCTCCTTATCAATGAGGTGGGCATGACCTTTCAAGAAATTTCTTGGGATATCAGGACTGCTGGTGTAGCCAAGCACAACAGTAATGCTCTGTGCCATGGCTGCAGTGGCAAACATAATACTTGGTACAAGCAGATGAAGCCTATAAAATGCTAATAGAAAATAAATTGAATTCCTTTTTGGATTTGAGCTTCTTGGTATTAGCATTTGCTTAGAATAAAAGGTTAAGAATATGGAGAGAAGGTGGTCCAATTTGATTTTTTTTTTAATCAGAAAAAGGAACACCTGGACTGGGGGGACTCAAACGAGTTGCAGTGGGAATTGGGGAGTAACTCACAGCATACATATGGAACTTACTCTTCATTTCAGTTTAAAAAAAAGTCATAGGAGAAAAGTTGAAAGTCAACTTCAATACTTTAATGGCATGTAATTATCTTTAAATAATTTCTTTCTTAATGTTAGTTCTAGCAACCCTACATTGCAGTGGTCAGAAAGGCTTTTTTATGGTAACTTTTATGCCTTATTAAACATTAATAGAAATATTTATGATAGTGAATCGAGCTAATATACTGGCTTCAAATAATGACTGAGTGATGAATGAGAATCAGAGACTAGGTGAATCACTGTATTTTACATTCATCTTCTAGATTTGTGGTACTGAAGCCTGTGTGTGTACATGTGTTCTCACATGTGTGTGTAACATACATGAGTCATTTAGGGACTTTGCCTTCATTTTTTATCTTAATTTTTAATGAAATGTGTTCATATTTTAATGAAGTGTTCTCAGCTTGATTAGATTTCTTTTTTAAAGAAGCTCTAAGAGCTAGGTATTTCTCATGAGATGCAGAAATACAATTATTAGGAGTTGAATGACTTGGTTACACAAATTGCAGCAGTTTGCAGAAGTGTTTTTAAGTACATCATTTAAACTCAGAGGCCATATTAAAAGAAAAACCCCTTTAACATATTTTAAATCATGGGTAAAAAAGATTTAAAAGACCTTTAAGAGGATTTCTGTAGCAAGCACTAGTGTAGAACAAGGTAACAGAGATTAATCTAACACTGAAAGTACTGCTTAAAAAATATCTCCCTGGACTCACTGGGAAGGATTGTGATAGGCCAAATACAGGTTGCCATGTGCAAGCAGATTCATTGATAAAACAGACATATGTGCAGAGAGGGGTAGGACAAGAGCAGAGAGAAGTTAAATTCAAAAAAATGTGAAAACATTAGAGTACAACTGCCAGATACTCCATGCAGGAGCAGGATGAGGCCAAAAAGAGCTTCAGGCATTTGGAATCTCCTCCAACCCATCTGTTTTCTATGAATATTAGTTAGTGCTCAGACAGTAGATATTCAGGGCATGCCTGCCCCACGCATCACCAAATGGCACAGCAGTGTACCCCAGGAAGCTGGCGGTGTGGTGTGGGCAGACCCTGTGCCTGTCTGTGTGTGCACACAGTGCTTCAGGCTGCTGCCAATCTTCCACCCTGTAGACTGCATTAGTTCCCTAGGCTTGAGTCCAGCGGTGCTGCGTCCCCAAATGCGGAGCAGGAAATGATTGCCTGAAAGTAGATGTTCAGATGAGGGTGTTTTCCTCTCTGATGTCAAGTTTTATAGTGTATTTTTCCCAAAATTGCAGCCTGGATGGGTTATGAATTGCTCCAAGAGTTATCTATGCAGATTCTTGATATTAAAATTTTGGAGAATTCAAAAGAATGACAGAACTTCAATAAATTATCCCTACCTAGTTGACCAAGGGAAGCAAGTTGATGTAATAAACACATCATGCAATGGGTGAGCAACTGGCTGATGGGTCAGGCACAAAGGTTACAGTAAACAGGGTTACATCAGGCTGGCAACCAGTCTCCAGTGGCATTCCACAGGGTTCCATTTCAGGGCCAGTGCTCTTCAATTTCTTAAAATTACTTGTAGGCAGGTCTCAAAGGTATACTAAGCAAGTTTGCAACAGCACTAAATTGTCAGAAGCTGTTGACTCCCTTGAAAGCAGAGAGACTTAGACAAATTAGAGAGCTGGTCAATCACCAACCATAGGAAGTTTAACAAAGACAAGTGCCAGATTCTGTACCTGGCTCAGGGCAACCCTGGATGTACATACAGGCTGGGGAGCAACACACAGGAGAGCAGTGCCATGGACAGCGACCTGGGGGTCCTGGTCAATGGCAAGCTGAATATGGGTCAGCAGTGTGCCCTGGCAGCCAGGAGGGCCACCTGTGTCCTGGGGAGCATCAGGCACAGCATCACCAGCAAGCTGAGGGAGGTGATTGTCCTGCTCTACTCTGTGCTGGTGTGGCCTCACCTTTAATATTGTGTGCAGTTTGGGCATCACAACACAAGACAGAAACCTATTGGAGAGCATCCAAAGAAGGGCTGCAAAGATGGTGAAGGGCCTAGAGGGGAAGCCATATGAGGAGTGGCCGAGGTCACTTGGTTTATTCTGCCAGGAGGAGGCTGAAGGCAGAGCTCAGAGCAGTTTACAGCTTCCTCATGAGAGTAAGTAGAGGGGCAGTTTGTTCTTAATGCAAAGTTTTTTACCTCTGGTCTTTTTTCAAAGCTGAAATAAGTTTGTCATTGTGTGATAATCAGAGACTGAAAACACTTTTTTTATTCTCCTTACAAAAATCTGAGTGGTGAAATGATGTGACTACCGGTGGAACAGTAAACGTAGAGTTGGTGTGGGCTTTTAGCAGAGGAAATGATTTTCAGTGTCTCGTAAAAAAGTTTTCATTTGATTGACTTACTGGCTTTGAAATTACCCGAATAAGCAACATTCTTTTTTCTTACGCTCAAAAGACAAACTATGTGTCTTAGAAAACTGTTTTCCATAGAGAGCTAATTGTTTTAAATGTGTACCAAAGTTCATCACTGTGTGCAACCATCATACAAACCTCATGCATCCAAAGAGTAATTGCAGTTACTTTACAGTATATGGCCCTATTTGAGACACCATATGCATTATCCCTGTATTAATGCTTGGAGCTCCCTGGTGAAGCTGTGACCCAGTTGTTTCCAGCTTGATTCTCCCTTTGCCAGGGAGCTCATGTAGTCATAGGACTGAGCTCCTGGGAGCTGACAGTGTGCCACACAGCTGATGTTTGGTCATGATGCTAGAAGTTTAAGCCTATGGTGAATACACAGGTGTGGATTGAGTTTAGTTGTTTTTGTCATTTTAGCACAGAGTGATCGGGGAGAGTACAAAAACATTGTGTCTTGAAAGGAAATTATCTCTGGAATACAGTCTTTTGAGTTGACAGAAAGGAGACATATTCCAGCTAAAGCAAGAGGCCTGGTTATCCTGGCTTTCCATGACACTGACAATTGACTGTTTTACTGTGTATAAACAGGTCTTAGAGCATATATATAATAGTACCTAACTTTACACAGTACTTGAGCAAAGTCATTCATCTGGCTAAGGCAGCAGTTTGACATGACAAGCAAAGGAAATTCAAAGAAGAGACCTCCAAAAAGGCTCATATTTTATAATAAGGAAGATGAAAGGAGATAGCAAAAACCACTGCTTATTTCTTTTCAATGCAAAGGGGCATGCATGTAAGATTTACTGGTTTGTGTGTAGTAAGAGTACACATTAGCAAATCCCTGCACAGAAACAGGAATTACATAAAATTTAAATGTGTCTATCTGGCCTAGTATTTTTTCTCTAGGACTTTCAAATAACATATAGTGAAGAAAGAGTACCAAAAGAGGGAAAAGCTTGCATAATATACTCCTACAATATTCTGTCTGTCCCCAGAAATTTGTTACTTAGGAATTCCAAAATCGCAGCTGTCATCTTTGGGCTTAATTGTATTTTAGATATTTCTGTATTGCTCAATTGTGCAATTGCTTTTGATTCAATTTAAAAAACACTTGACATCCTTACATAATCAGTGGTGAGACCCACCGAACACGCATTGTTACCATGGAGTGAGCTTTGATGCCAATTGCCATGTGTTCC
>NW_008659850.1:108742-136121 GCF_000695815.1 Acanthisitta chloris
ACTGATTTTCTTCTGATGGAACATGTCCTTCACGTGCATCTTTATTTTAAATGAAGAGTCTCTGGGACACATTGCATGAGCAGCCTGTCCCTGAAGAGACTCTGCAAGCTGGATATATGCAGCTTGGGAGTATAAAGCATCATTTATTACTTAATATATGGAATAGATAGGACTAAAAAGCTACCAGCTACCACTCTCCAAGACATGTTCAAGTGTCCTGCTGGTTGTCTGTGTTTTTCCTTCTCATATCTCACATAACTGCAGGTCACATTGTGTTTCACACTGTGCTAACACTTTCCATTAATAAACCTGAGTGGAAGTTGCTGTGCTAAGCTGAGTCTGGCCCCACAGACAGCTGAGTCCCTGGGCTGTGTGGGAATGGCCAGGGTTCTGTCCTGCCACCACACTAGAGCTAGGCAGAGGTGAAACACCCGAAGTGCACATCGTGTGGGTGAGCAAAGACTCATAGAATCATATAACCAACTGGCTTGGAAGAGACCTCAAAGGTCATCGAGTCCTACAACCAGGGTGTGAGGTCCTCTGTGCTGGTTCCTCCTCACTGCCTGTGGGATCTCTGCAGTGTCTGTCACTGGTACCCTTCCACCTACAGTGTTTTGGAGGGGAGGAGAATCAAAAGATCAGAACTGCTCAAAGTGTCTGATCTGGGGATATCAAGTGTCTATAAAATGGCATTGTGACATTTTCTGCTGTGTTTTATGGGTTTCTCCTAGTAACACTTAGCAATTTTTTTTTTCACTGTTAATGAGCAATGAGCTGATTTTCATGTTGGCTCTCTCAAAGAACTCCAGCAGAGCTGGAAGGCATAGTTTCTTGCTAATAAACCCAGCTAATCTTCCCTGGTGTATCACAGTTAATAAACGACAAGAATATATGTCCCAGTTTTGAGTTACCATTCCATAGAAGATTTAGTTTATAAAAGAATAATTACTGCTTTTTCTCATAACATACATAAATACCTTAATTTCTTTACTATTTTTTAACAAAAAAGTGTACTATTATGTACTGTGTTCAATTCCTGATAATTAATTTACTGTTAGTAACATGTAACATCAATGACTGTGAAAGAGTATAGTGTACATAAGGAATATAAAAGTGCTGCAGTTTTTACTCTGTGAACAAAGAAATATTACAGAGAAATACCTCTTACTAAGTCTGGCCTATGCCCTGATTGCTAAACATATAATGGTGTAGAATAATATATTTGAATGCATTTTTATTAATTATTATGGTAAATTTCTTAGTCATAATACACACATATGAAATACTTATCAAATCAATTAGTATGCTTCACTGTGAGTCTCAAGTTATTTATTCTGAGCCCACAAGCAATGAAGTAGATTTTGAGTTATTACAGAGATACAGTGTTTTGTGGTTTAAATTTACAAAACACTAGAGAAAACTGTTTTAAAAAATGAACATAACTTTTAAATTATTAATAATAACATTATTGTCATTAAAAGCATAAAACCTAAGTGAGAAGGAATGAAGTCAAATTATCATTTATTTTGTTTCCCCTTCTTCCTACAGCATCAGAGCAGCTGTAATTACTGTATGCAAGCATTTATGCTTGCCAGAGAATAGCTAAGTACATGTAATTGATAGCAACAGCTCAGTTTCTCAAGTGAGGAGAATGAGTGCTTGTGCTTACATCCAGTACTTCAGCCAGTTTTCCCATCCTAGTCTGCAGCAGGTGACCTTGCCATGGCAGCAGTGAAAGACAGCAGTTTGCTTTGTGGTGTGGAGAAGGGCACAAAACAGGTAAACCCAAAAGAACATGGAGCTTACAGAAATTGAAGTGACCATTTCCTAAATGAGGAAGCAGAAGCTAATGTTGCCCTGAGAAGCTGTGAATGCCTCATCCCTGGAAGTGTTCAAGGCCAGGTTGGGTGGGGCATTGAACAACCTGGTCTAGTGGAAGGCCCATGACAAGGGGCTTGGAACTAGATGATCTTTAAGGTCCCTTCCAACCCCAACCATTATATGCTTCCATGATCTTTCCAAAAGCAGCAGTTTTAAGGCATTGTGAGCCAGAGGTCGCATCTGAACCATCATTTTCCATAACCACCAGAAATCTACATGTCTATTTTACTTTTGGCTTCCTCAGAACTAAGTGACGAAAAACTTCCAAATTATCTATTTCTTTAAACTCCAGTGCCTGATGATATTACTGGTTATATTGCAAGGTATAGTGAATAATCAGTCTCTTCATTTTCTTTACCTCATTGACAAGGTTATATATCTTCTAACATTATCAGGCACTGCTTCTGTGAAACAAGTGGTATTGGTTTATGCAGTTCTTGTGTGGAAGATGTTCATACCACCTAGACCTCTTTCTTCACCATCTCTGTAATTTCTTAAATTCTACCTTTTTCCTTTTAAGTGGCCACAATGGCAGTTGGATAAAAAGAGTGGGTACAGCACAGACTTACAGAGCAACATAATGATTTTTTCAGTTCTATTGAATTAGAAACATCAGTTTTAGAGGGTAAATGCAACATAAGAGCAGTTGTTCAGCTTCAGTGTTTAAATCAGATTTTCTGTGAAAACAAAATTTTATAACGTGGTGCAAGGTGGGAGCACTTACAGAAAAGAGATGAGATCACTAGTTGTTACAAGAAAGAGAAGAAATTCCTGGCCTCAAGCAAGTGACAATGTTTACTAGAAGCTAACTGGGCATTTAATATAGGCCAAAAAACTAATAGCTCTATTGAGTCCAAGATACTTAATATATGAGATTTTCTTCTGAGACTTATCTTTTTTAAAGGGTGTTGGGTAGATGAGCACCGAGACATCAGAGGAGCAGCTGTTGTTTTGTAAGATGTGTTTTCTCACTGATAATGGGGTGTGAATCTCCTTTATCAAGGGCAGAGTTTGTTCTGGTGCAAAATGTTCGTTTGGTCTTAGCCACATAGGCACCTGTGACAAAGGCATTTGGTACATTGCATCAAGTGTATCATGGGCCATGCAGATACAGGATTCTGGATGGCTCTTGTAGGAGCAGCACTTTCGTTTGCATGTTGTTCAGATGGTCACCAAGTCTTGCATTTGCTGCCCTGGCATGAGCTGGTTTCAGTGGCAGTGTATGTTTGTGTGAGGAGAGCCTGCTCCTAATGAGGAGCTTAACAAAGCTGAGGGATTGCTTGAGCAGTAGGAGCAGATGTTCTGGACAAAAATACATGAGGTAGGATCATTCTTCCATGTGGATTATTATTCTTAAATGATTTTTCTGTACAGCTTCCCTTGAAAGGCTGTATGTAACATCTGTGGATATATGACAGTGAGTGTATCTATGACAGTGTGAGGCTTCTTTCTCCATCAGAGCAAGTTCACACAGGGAGTTCGTAGAGCTCATTTAAAGCTGTCCATTAGAGTTAGCATACTTACCACCCCCTTTCTGCTCAACATGGTGTAACCGCATGACGTAGTTTAACTTGAACTCAAAATTATTGTTCTCAGCTTGTAGTAAGCTTTGAAGGCTGCTGCTACTGCTAAGAGCCAAAGAAGAAAGTCTGAACGCTTTTTAGTTTTTTCCACCCATGTGAGATACCACTGGTTATGAAAACTGCCATAGCCTTTATCTAGAACTGATCACAGCTACAACAGGACCAGTAGTATTCCCAAATCTAGCTCCCTTTTTGACTGCTGTTGAGAACTGGATTGATAATTTTGGAGCTCTTACTCATGCTAAAAAGTGTGTGGAGAAGGGCAAGGGATGGGGTTGAGTGTTAGTGTCTGATTTAGACTCTGTTTTCCTGTCTATACAATTACTTTTCCACAATGTTCATCAATTTCCATTATCAGAACTGAATTTCATCTGCTCTTTTACCTTCAGTTACTTGATGGTATCATAATCTCCTGTAATTCTTCACAGATAGTGTAGCTCTTACTACCTTGAAAATTATTTTATCTTTTGCAGTCTTCATCATCTCAATGTTCTGCTCCTTTTCCTCACCTTTACAGAACTCCTAAAGAGCAAAGTATCTGAGGGCTCCCACTGGTAGCCTTGTTCCATTGTCAAAACCAACCCATTGTGCCTACACTTTGTTTCCCTTATTTTCTGTTTATTAATCAACAAAAAGAGATTATTGGAGGAGACAATACTTGTCAGGGGAGTGCCCTGTGAGCTGTGGGTAGAGACTGCCTGCAGATCTCTGGTATCCATTGCTTTGTGAGTTTCTGGGTTTGCTTTCTTCACAGAGCCAGAGTCAGCAGAGAAGGATACTTCAGTACAATGCTGATATGACTAGGCTGTTTTTCCCTTCTTTCTAGATTTGCCAGTGGACTACAGTAAATAATCAGAAGAGCATAAAGATACTATTTTCACTATAGCTCTATCCTATGTAGGTGAATGGAAGGTTGTATCATGATTGAATTCCAAAGCAAGATAACAGTGAATGCATGAAGTTTGATGGTTTCCAGGTTTAGCTGTTGGGACATATCTATTGCAGAAACTTCCTATTTAGATTTCTGGTAAGCCTGTATCCCATTTTACCTGGCCAGTAAAGTTCATGGTGTGGTAAAACATGAAGATATATGAGCATACAGTAAAGAAATTTTCAAGTGTGTGTTGAGTAGACACAGCAGATGATATTCTAGGAGGCCAACTATACCTACTTTAAAGCACACCAAAACATGATGTTAGGGTTAGGATAATTGCAGTAGTATGGTTGCTGACTGTAAAATTACATTTTCTTCCTTTACTTCTTTAAGTGTTATTGAAGCTTACTGAGCAATTTCAACTTTCGGAGTCTATTGGAGAGATGATAAAAGTGAAAAGTATGCTAAAGAGAAATGTTAGCATGAATATTTCTAACTCCCAGTACTGCCATTTCCAAGCTGTGCAGATTGATAAATGCACATGTAGTGGTTTGTCTCGGAAGCACCAGTGACATCCAGTGGTGGCATCCAGTCAGACAACCCCCAATCTGTCAACTGGAAAATTATCCAAAGATCTTTAATACTCAGCCATTTGAAGCTGGCAGCTTGGGATTGTTTTACTTCTTGATCCAATTCAGCTTATCTTTATTTTATTGTTTTCATTTTTGTAGAACAGGATTTCTTTTATTGCTGCATTGACAATGAGGTTCAATGACTGCCTCCAGCTGGTGTTGCCTTTTCTGTTGTTCTGCATGATATCATAATTGACATAATATTCCGGAATCTGCTCTATATTAAGAGCTGTAAACTTTAGCGAAAGACTCTAGGATCATGAAGATTGCATAGTTGACTTCCTGCAGTGCTTATTAGGGATGAATTCATTTTTATTTGTAGTGTTGACAACAGAAGCTGAAACCACATATTCTTCTACTTTACATAATAGAAATCTTAAACCTCAGCTGGTTGCAAACTGTTATTCCTATATTAAATTACTCTTCAGGCTTGCAATGGGTGGTGCTCAATTCAGTCTCTCGATACTCAGCATTAGCACAAGACAAAGGCAGTTAAGATGATAATTGTCACACTTATAGTCTCTCGATACTCAGCATTAGCACGAGACAAATGCAGTTAAGATGATAATTGTCACACTTATTAGATGATAATTTCATGGCAGTAGTACCTGTCCAGCATTCAGTCGCCCTCTAGATATATGGTGCCAGTTAGAAGGAGTGACTAATTTTTTAATACATATGTTTTCAAAATAATTTTAGCAGTTTGTGAGGTTGCTCTTTCTTATTGGAGAGCACTTAACTGCTAGATTCTTCTCAGAAATTTAGTGGGTTTGGGTCTGTCTACTTTCAGCAGAACCGGGAGTACTGAGGTTTAGTAAGGTTTTTCTTATAAAGAAACCTTAAAGTAGCATCTCAGATAGAAATTATGGTGGTTTATTTGTATTTTCCCCTAAGACACAATCTCTCTAAAATATTCATGAAGGGGCCAGTTCTGCAAAGTGAGAAATCATGTATTTACTTCTGTTCTTCAGCATCATTTTTTTGTTGCATGCCATCTTCTTTTATGAGGGGAACCATAACTGAGACTGTGTAGGGAGGTGCTATGTATCAGAGAAGATGAAACTGAAAACCAGACCCTGTCACTAAATCAGAAATAGTTTCAGAACTATTCTATTTATGAGTACTTTGCCTTACTCTTTGCAGGTTTGCTCCTAAAAGGAATAGATACAGGTCCTGTCATTTTTAATATGATAAAATATTAAGAGCTAGGGACCAGGCTCATCATACCTAACTCTACACATCTGACTGAGTTGTGCAACTAGGTGTATAGTCTGCTTTGTCCCTCTTAGCAGCGAGCAACTGAGTGAGGACAATGAGGCACCTACTAAGATGTTCAGATCTTAGATAGGCTGACCTGTTTCTCAAATCAGCAGATCTCTGTCCCCCAACTATAGACAGTGTCTTGAGTGCTCTTAAGTTTGTAAAAACTGGGCTTCAGGATGTGCTTCAGAGTATTAGCCTTTACTTCTATATAATGCAACCATAAAAGAAATGCATTTTAAAAATCACCCATTAAAATGCGATTTCCCAAGCATTAGCTTGATTAGTTTGCTAAAAAAAAAAAAAAAAAGCAGCATGTTTGAAATCATTAGCTGTTTTTAATTACATTTTCCAACCATGAATGCTTTTCTTGACTAGGTACTTTAACATAGTGCTGCTTTTCCACTGAGTCCATAGAGCATGTAAGTAGCTACTATAAACTATAGTACATTGCAACTCCTGTAGCAAATCTTGGGGTTTGTGCTGATTGTTTATAGCGCTAATATTCTATATATATTCTAATGAAGCAGAACAAACACTCCCTAAGGGAACTTTAGGTCTAAACCCCACAAATTAGGACCCTGTAGTAATGTGGGTAGGTTTCTAAATTATTTGTCAAGCTGTTAGTGTTGTTATCTCTGTCAGTGCTGTTACATTTAATGATCTTAACAGTAACAATTTAGTGTAGAGATCTGTTCACAAAGGAAAAAAATTGAAGCAAAGCGTAAACTAAATATCTTTATTGAGGAAACATGTCACTTGAGACAACCCTCAAGCCCACTTATATTCCCAGTTCCAACAGAGAAAAATATCCCAGCACTAGTTATGAGATCACCTGGGGAAAAACCTCAAAGAGCAATTTTTTAAGTGTATTTGTCTTCAAATGTGCTAATTGTATATTTATTACCTGTTTATATTAGATGTATGATGACTGCACTGCTAACCTGAGAACAGTATTCCTCTGATGTAATGTCACTTAGTTTGTATTTCTATCTAAATTATGCAATGTAATAGTATTTCATTACATATGAAGCATATGTAAAGTGAAATGTATGAAATTTAAAAAAGAAAAAGAAAACACAAAACAGAGCAAGTTTTGTTTGGAAATCTTACAAAATTTTTGTCTACTTAAAGCATATTCCAAATCCAAACAGGTTAGTGCTTTGCAAGCATTAGGACTCTAGTATCTAACTGAGAGAAGACAGCTATTCTCCACACCTAGGGCAAAAATTCTTCTGCATATTCACTCTAAGACTTTCTAGTCCTGTAGACCTTCTTTTCAGTCCCACATTCTGCTGTCCATTTCTACAAAATTACTAAACCTTGAACCTTACATGGAGGAAGCTGCTCCACAGAACAAAGGCAAGCTGGCTTAACTTCATTAGCAGAAAACAGGTTTTGTCTGACTGTTGCCAGGATAATGCTATTGTTTACAGATAGGAGAATAGCAGAAGAATGATGATGGGTTTCTAGGCATGTGACGGAGATTCAGAGTTTATTCATTCTTTATGAAAATTGGTAGAAGTTTTTTCTCAAATAAAGGAATGTAAAATTTAAAACCAAAATTTGAATATAGAAATCTTAGCTCTAAGAAAGAATTGAAGCACCAGACTCACCAATAAAGATACTCTCTTTAAAATTGTCTTACCTTTCACCTCTTAGGTCAGTTGAATGTATTCCTTACAAATATCATTTATTATGGCACTTCCTATGTATTTTCATTAATTAATCAAAATCTCACATTATGGCCAGACACATGTTAAAGCAGTGAAATACTTTACATACTTAATTTTAAAAGTTGCGGGACACCTGTAACTACTACTGACACCCATTGGAATGAAACATCAGGTGGTGAGCATCTCTGGAAGTTGGGGTTTGCTGGAAATAGAAGGATTTTGGCACCTCTCTGGTGGCTTAATGAATATCAGGAAAAATTGCATTCTATATTACAATATAAAAAATCAGGCTGTCTTCAGGAGTAAGGAGTGCAAATCCTCCCAGAGCTTTAGGAGAAGCTGTGAGATTTGCGATTTGTCCCTCTTTATCTTGAAGCTTCCTCAGCAAGAATTAAAAGGGCCATAGTAGAGAGCCTATGGCATTAAAGTAATGTTCTGTATGCTACAGTTCATTTATATAGTGTGTTACCTTTTTTTCCACACAGACCCTGAAGGAAATGTCTGGTTTATAATAGTTAATTATTGAAATACCTTTTGCTGATCTTCAGTCTCATTTCTCTCAAACATTTGTAAATGCTTCTCCATAAAAGAGGTAATTGCCCAACAGTTACACTCCACTGAAGTCACTGTTTGTACCAAAATTATTTACAAGAACACATGAATGAATTAGTGGATGCTGCTGAGCAATGACAGTTAATACAGTTACTGAAAATCAGAGTAATCAAAGAAGTGGACTCCATGCTCCACTCCTGGAATTGTTCATCCTGCAGTTTAAATGAACAAAGCTCTATTCAGATCAATTTAGCTATGACTCAGTCTCCAGATGAAGTCTAAGTGATTATGCTTAAGGATCACTGTAAGGTGCCAATTTTGTATGACTCTACCAATGATAATAGAATAAAAGTCCAAATGTGAATAGCTACAAATAATTGAAGGGAATGAAGCTGAGGCATTGAAAGATTGGAGGTGCTTTCAGTTAGTTGAAGCGTGGTATTTGATACAATTTACAGTAAAACCTTAATTTATACCATGTAAATGGACAAGAGTCCCTTCCTAGAAACAGCATTGCTCTTACCTGATGTTGGTACAGTAGATGGCATGCTTTGCCAATGGTCTTCTCTTCTTCAGGGGACAATAAAAAGGGATCATGGCAGAATTGCCATAATCAGTGTTCCCTTTACTATTTTTAATCCACTCAGTTCAGTTTCTAGTGCTGTCTAGCACATTTCATAATTTCCCCCTTCATGCTTACCGTGTATTTAAAGCCATCACTCAGTGTGCTGGAGAGTGTGAACTCTTCTGGAATGCCTGATTATCTTACCCGTAAGGTCATGCAAAAACACTAGCAGCATTCATCACGTCTGATGTGCTATCAGAGCAAAGAAGTGGGCTGCAAAGGCATCACAACTATTTCCCACCTGGGAAGAAGTAGGTTATGCCAGAACAGGTGTAGAAGGCATTTTCTGTCCTCTCTTGGAGATGGGCAGCCTCCTGGCTTTTCTTCCTATAGAAAATGCCCTTTCCTGACCACACGCTGCATTGGCTCCCGAATGCTGCAATCAGTTCCTGGCAGAACAGTGAGAACTGGTCTCCTGGAAGTTAAGCATTTGAGGAGGGCACAGGCCAGTCAGGGCTTGGCAGCTATGACAGGGTAAGTCTGGTTACTTCATCCTGGAGCTTGTAGGCAATGGAAATATTTCTTCTAATTGCCAGAGACCAGAACAAAACAGACTGTAAGATCTAGTTTCCATCACTAGTGTCTCCTTTGTCTTATTTCGTTTGGGTTTGTTTTAGCATTTGTAATGCAGATGATCTTCCTGAACTGAGTGTTAATTTATCCCTGTGAAAACTGCAGCTTAGTTCTGAGAGACAATTTGTGGGTTTGTGTGAGTCTTTCCTTGAATTAAAGAAGGATCTATATGCCCTAAGGCAGTTTGTCTTTGGGGAGTTATGTGTCCTTATACACCTCATGAAGTGGATAGAGTTCAGATTTAATCCCATGATAGAATTTTGTTTTACATTGTAGAGACAGACCTTTTTTATTGTGCTCTTGTAAAATAAGCAGTTGCTCCTCTGCAACACTTAAACGGAAGCATGTGTACGAAATCCATCATTACAAACTGAATGGCAAGGGAAAATAAGCTTAAGAGGGACCCAAAAGGCCACATAGGTGTTATCTATACAGAAATAGGTTTCTTCTTTTTATTACCTAACCACTAAATAAAAGTGCATGTTAGTGTGGTTACTTTCCTAGTAAAGCAGGTGGCCAGGTCTTCCACTTTAATGAGTCTGATTAGGTGTCAAAGAAGACATAATACAAAGAACCCTGAGGTGCAGAACCATGGCTGCTGAATTTTTAGTTATTCCTGGAAAGATAGGGGCTGTAGCAGGATTTTAAAGGGACATAAGATTTTAAAGCAAAATACAGCATAGAGCTGTATGATGATTTTGGTTCAGTCTAAGCCATGTATAAAATTTTAGCTTTGTAAACGAGAAGAGGCAGGACCACTAATGAATGTCACTGCAGATACACATTTTTTCAAACTATGTAATACAAATATTTATAAGTGTTTTAAAATTACTTGTTTGTTAAGTTCAAGTATTATTCTAATTCCTCTATGTATGGAAACCATAAGATTAGTTAGTAGATAGTGAAACAATTTCTGTCAGTGTGTGCAGAGTAATAGCAATTGAATATTAGCATGAGCTAAAAGAGAAAAAACTTTTCTCAGCATTAATGTTTTCCCTTACTTTTTTCTTTTTATATTGTAAAAAAAAGAATAATTCTGCATGTTAGTATAAGTAAAGATAGAATGCTTTTAACACTTTAATGGACAAATACAATGATGGTATTTTTACAAGCAAGGTTGGCATTAAATAAGCAAAATGTATGTATATTTTTGTCTTTTTATTTTATACATATATATGTTTACAGGCATTTCAACAGCAGAGTTGGTGTATATACTACCAGTAGACAACATGAAATAATTGTTATCTTTAAAATTAACTTTTGAACAACTGTGTTTGTGATGAAAACCATCTTATCTTTTAAATGATTGGTAGTTCAACATGGGCTGTTAAAGATGAACATGTTGCAGAAAGCTAAGGAATAAAGTGTGTGGGTTGGCTTTATTTTGCTGTAGCTTTCTGAAACTGGGACAAACAACCTTGGCATTGCAGCCTTTGGAACTGAGCAGTCCCCAGCTGTTTTCATGACATAGGAAGCTTGCCACTCTTTAACAAAAGCATAATGCCTCAGTGATCGTCCTGGACTTCTTCTCTGGCTCTGCAAATGGAACTTGAAGTTTGGCTGGCAATGAGCAGTAATAATCCTCTGGCTGAATGCTTACAGAGAGCACAGCAAAGTTTTAAACTCTTAATTTCATTTTATTTCCTGAAAACACACACAGTATGGAAGTGTCTCCTTGATGTGAAAGTTAGGCAGTTGTCTTCATCTTTATTTAAATGTACTAAACTGATGGATGCAGTAAATTCAGAATGGCTCTCTATGACCTCGTCACATCTGATGCAAATTGTTATGATCTATAAAAATTACCTATTCTGAGTCTTTTTCCCCTTGTGTACATTTACTTAGTATACTAGGTTACTGCTTAGATACTTAGTATTGTTTACTCTAGGAACTAGACTTAGCTCCTCATAGGCTTTCATGCAGTGTAATTTTTTTTGTTTCTTCTTCAAAGTATATATAGAATGCCATGAAAGTAACATGTTTGAAATCTTTTGTATTCCTCTTCTGTAATACAGGTTCTTACTAAATATCTAAATTGGCGGAAGAAATGGTATTATGTTTAGAAGGTATCTAAATTCTTTGGAGAGAGAAAACCCTTGTGACCAGTGTTGTTCTACGGCATTAATTAGGATATAAATAAAAGTTAACTGATGCAGAGAACATGAAAGTACATATGTAATTAATATTGATGATAAACTGAAATTCTTTTGTGGGATAAAGCCAAAAGAATTTCTTAGACTCTTCCTGGCATTAGAGTTCTTCTCCTAACCATCTCATCAGACCAAGCAGAAAACATCTGTAATCTTAACTTTGGAGAGACCTCTTGTATAGTCTCCCTCACTGGAGATGTTCAAGAACAGTCTGGATGCAGTTCTTGTGCAATGTGCTCTCGGCTGACCCTGCTTGAACAGGGAGGTTGGACCAGATGACCTGCTGTGCTCCCTTCCAACCTTACCCTCCCTGTGATTTTGTAGTTATCAAATATGATTTTTTTCCCAAAGCACCAGTTTTGTGATTTTGCAGTGCACAGGTGGCAACCTTGGGTAGGACAGGGTCCAGTACAGTATCATGGACAGTATTTAGTCATGAAATTTATTATCCTGTGAGGTTAAATGGAGATTAGAAAACAAGTGACTCTGTAAGCAGCAGGATTTCTGAAGCATGGTTTGCTGTTGATTTGTGTGCTGTGTTTGCAATATCCAATCCATGGGGGAACTGTCAGCCTCTAAGAAGCTTCTCCCATGACTGAGATGTCCCTGACTGATGGTTGTCCTGTGCAGTTCTTTGTTAGCATGGCTATATGCCATTCCTGCCCTTCCCTTAGAAGTGGCACTTGCCAGGCTTGTCTCCTGTGCCCAGGCAGACATTTTGATAACACTTTTAATAAATTAACTTACTTACATCCTTCAGACTTCTGTCAAGTTTGGTTAAAATATGCCAGTGAAAGTAAAAGTTAATCAGGAGATGAAACTGTCAGGCTGACAGGCAGTGACGCACATGGAAGCAGCAGGATTGTTTACAACTCCATTCCTTAGGAGCCTAAAAAAAAAAGCCAGCATTTTTGCAAAGACTAATCCACTCCTTGACAGAAGTTCTAGCAAGAGGCTGGTGTAACAGGTCAGCAGTTGCTGCTGGGTGAGAACAGATGTGAAACATAAGGGAAAAAGGGTAAGGAGCTTGACCAAGAACATCAGCATGTCTGTTGGGAACAGAGCACAGGGAATCAGGGCCTTACATTAACTGCATCTGGCATGGTGAGTGGAGGAGGAAGTACCAAGACCTCATGGAAAGCATACATAAGGGAAGCATTTTCATAGTGCCTGGCAGGCAGAGGTCTGTTAGCAATCTTTGTTGTTGTTGTTGTTTGACTTATTCTTCTGGCAGGAAGGCTCATGACCTCTTGGAATTGGGGTCCACTTGCTTTCATTATTTATATTTTTATGATCTTGTTCCGTATCATCTCTTCTTGTTTACTTCTAGTAGTATTTTCTGTATAGCAGTTCTGGAGGCAGACAGATGCACACCTTTGCATATTGTTATTTCCCTCATTTTGTGACAATGAGTGAGTTCTAGCCCTGTGTTTCCTGTGCTAAAGAATAGGAACACTGATGTAACTTACTCTTTTTACCTGAGTTTTAAAGGAAGCTTTTGAAAAGTGTTCTGAGATCTGGTAGAGAAAAGTTTATTTTATTTCTAGTGGAACATTTTGAAAAAAGTTGGTAGCTTTCTTTGTGATGGGAAGCAGGATACCAGACATGTTGGGAGCTCTGAACATTCAGAGTTGCCTGAGGATCTGCTTCTGTGTAATCTGGGTAATATATGGCATTTGTGTATGAATCCCGAAATCTGCTGTTATATACTGTTGGCTGCAAAGGCAGGAAGCTCACTGGGATGCTGGTTGAGGGACAGGATCCAGAGCAGCCAGTGAATACATTGAGCTTCCTATCATTTGACCCTTACACAGGTTAACCTCCAGTGGCACCACTCATTCCCTTTCCCAAAGGACTCATATTCTGTATCCATTCAAACAAGAAGGTAAGAGCTGACAGCAAGGTGGTGAGTTTCAATTAACATTTCTCCCCCTTTTTTCATATGAATCAAATGAAGCACCTTAAGCTGTTAATAACAAAACCAGAAACACCATATATGGTGGCATGTTTTCTGCAAACTCTGAAGGAAAGAAGGTACTGTGTTTGGACTGCCAGTCATTATACAGTCTCTAAGTTGGTTTGCTCTAAGCTGTTACGTGTGGCAAAATTGTATATGTGGGAGAGATCTGTGTCATCTGCCCATCATAGTTCACCCAGCTGAGGTACTGGGGAACCGTTTATGAGCAAACTCCAGAGCAGGAGGTGTTGATGGTAAGACTCACTGTCCAGACCGTGCAGTAGCCAGCTTCATACTGAATCTGTATCCTTCTACTAGACCAACATTTATGGGATAGCAGGAAACAACTCTCTGGTTTGGCACAAGGCAGTGTAAAGCAAAGCATGGGAAACCTTTGCAGGAAATGAACTGTATCTAATCCAGTTTGATGTAGTAGGCAGCATATTATTAAGTCAAAGCACCATGTTTATCCCTTTTTTCTTTGCACCCTTGTCCTTGAGGCCAGTACTCTTCTCTCCTCTGGGCAAGCTGTGGAGGGTTTATAATTGGATGGATCAGTAAACCTTCTCTCTGTCCCCTCCCCACTTCCACCCATGCTGTCTCTCAAGTTCATGCCAGTACTTAGTGTTGAATAAGATGCAGCACTCCATTAAAACCCGAATCACTGAAATAATGAACTGTAAAAACTTGCCAGGGGCAAAGTGTGTTTTGTTAAGATACCAGAAAAGATCCATAGACCAAGTCCACAGGGGCCTGGTCTTTGCATTTACTCCCATCAAATGAAAAAGAAAGTAAGGAAGAGAGAACAGCTAGTAGGAGGCTATCCTAATTTTATTTTAAGCCTCCTTGTATTTTCAGCATTGAATCCACTTTTCTGTCTTGCCCAGTTCTGTCATTTTTCTGACATCTTCTGTCATGTTTCTTCTTCCTTACTTTTTTTTTCTCCAACTGATTCTGGTCAGCTGAAATAATAATTGGCTTACTGTCAGGCCAGCTCAAGGATTTGCAATTTATTTTTGCCTGTCACCTGTTGAAAAAGGACTGAAGATGCCTTTTCTGCCAACAGAGGAATCCATTAGTGACACAAAAGCAGCAGCTGCATCACGGCAGGGATGCACAATAGTTACATACATCACTTACTCTTTATCTGCTACAAGACATTAGGACAGATTGTTGCCTGTAATTCTCTACCTGGGAAAAAAAAAAGAGTCCATATAGTGCTTAAAATCATCTGCTTTCTATTTTAACTCCAGAAATTACATTTCTTATTCCACTAAAGCTTCTAGAAAAATGATTTAGAAACAAACTGAAAATTATACAGCTAAGGCATGCTCCACATTCAGTGCTGCATTGCTTCTCTTTCTGAGTTGTATAGCCTTATCCAGAAGGTGTAGTAACACAGTGGTGAATCAGGTAGCTTCTCAAGACATTTTCAGTCTTAGATTCACTTAGGCTGACTTGGCTGAGAATTCAGGTTATAGTCTGAAGCCATAATGGTCTTATTCATGAAGAAAAAGCAGCAGCAGCCAACAGATTCATCATTTCTTTCCTTATTCTCCATTTGTTATATTGCAGCCAGAAACATTGCAGTTATAAAGGACTGTGGTATATTTCAGTTTTCATTAAAATGAGAGAGAAGTAATAAAAGTAAAAGCTGTAAGATTCATAAGTTGATTAGAGCCAAGAAATCTGAAGAATGCTGTGGTCGTTTTTTAAGCCTTCTTTATTCTGTTCTTTTATGCAGCATCACACTGACCTTTGGCAGGATGCTCCCTATTGAGACAGGGTTTTTTGCTATCTGCCAGCCTTCTTCAGTCTTTGCCAAGTGCTGGTAGTGATGGGTTTTCAAACATCCTTTCCAGTGATGGAATTTCATATACCCTTTTCCTTTGCTTTTACTCCTTTCAGAAAAAGTACTTTCTGTCCTGGTAACATCAGCAGTGCATGAGGCGCAGTATGTTGAACTAATTGCCAATTAAATAATAGGGAAGGCCAAGATCTAACAGAAAATCATTGTGCACAGTTCATTAACTGCATTTCACAGAACCAAAAGCATGCCATGCAATTTTTAAAAACAGGTTTAAGAAATGAACAGTTTCTTCCTTAATACTGAACAGCTGCAGCACAGAGCAGAATGGGAAGACATGCAGACCAGCTGTTCCTGGGGGTTTCAGTTCTTCCCCCTCCCCCATATATGTACAATTCAGAAATTTCTGTGTCTTAGTTTATCTTCTCTGTGAGGTGAATGGCTATAAAAAAGACATGGGGAGTCTCAAAGATAATCAGTATCTTAGTGCTGTGTGTGTGTCTTCTCTGATGTTCAGTTGCAATAAACTAGGAGATGCTCCTTAAGATCGGGGAAGGCACTGCAGATGCCTTTCAGGCAGATTTTAAAATATCTGAGTGACTTCCCAGGGCTATCATGAGTATAATGGAAGTATTAGAAAGCATGTCTTATCACAAGAGGTGCATGCTGTAGTGTACTTAACTTACAAAGATTCAGCTAATACCTACAAGCAATGGTGAAGTACTATAGGAGGAAGTTCTTGTTTAATAAATAAAGGTACATAAAGTCTGGTTCTTGATGCTGCTGGTTCCTGGTGCTAGACAGATTCGGGCAAGAAATGGAATGGGTGTGCATATGTTCATCTGAATGTGCTTGGAATTAGGCAAACATGGCCAAAAATGAAAAAAGAGACATAAGAAGTAAATCGTGCTTGGGGAAGGATTGGAAGTGTAAAGCATCTGAGCGTGAGTAGTGTTTCATCTAGAGCAATATGATTTGAAGTGTCAGTGCTAAATGCATTGATGGGAATGGGTAAAAAAAAGTAAAGAGAGCACCCAAAAATATTTGAAAATTATATTTTTTATAATAGATCTAGAAATCAATTTTGAAAATCTTTGCCTGAAACATTTGAAGTATCAAGATGAAAGTTTCTCAAAATAAGCTCTTTGACATATGGTCTATTGCATAAACTTAAGATGTAACATGAAGCTTGTTTTTTGAGAGAGAAGCAGTGGTATCTAGCCATAATATATCAAGGTCTAAAAACTATTTTTAATCTTACTGCTGATGAAATGATTAGTGACTGCTGGTTATAGAGATCTTTTTCTTGAAGGTAGTTTATTTCTGTGTGAATGGAACATCTTTCAACATAATTCATAACCCAGTATCATCTCCAGACCTTTTGTTATTGATGTAGCTATTATCAAGATGATTTTTATTTTTTTTTACAATCAGTTCTTCCTGTATTTTTGATCTCTTGGTCACAGCTTTGTTTGCAGTCTCCACAGCTGCTTGTGGTATTCAGACATGAAGTAGATTGTTATGAGCAATAGAAGTTTCTGCTCACTAAAGAATGATCTACTTGGAACCTCACTAGAGCTTGGCAATTTAATTTGTGGTCTGATGGTGACCTTTGCTGAAAGCAGTAAGGGGAGGTGCTGTAAAATGGTGTTGGGAACAGGTAACAAGACTTGTCAGTCTGAAAGCACAGGATCCCACTCTGGGGAAACACTATGCCTGGATGTCATTATCTGCCTTCTGTCTGCAGCTCCAGTTCTTAAAAGGCTGTGAGAGCTCCAAGGTAGGTCAGTGAGATTCAGCCAGCTGCTTCAGTGCTGAGTGCAGGACTTTATGCCTTGCATGAAAGTATTTAGTAATTACTGAAGATCTCAAGAACTGAGACTGTCACTGTATTCTTTGCTAAAATTTCACCATACATCTCGCCTTAGTCACTCCAGTTTCCAGCTTTTTGCTTTTATTGTGCTTTTGTCTAGCAGATTGAAGGACCCTTTTGTCTCTAGTTTTCAACTCATATTTATGTCCTATAGCTGGGATATTCTCCAGTCATCTTGTTTAGCCAGACAGGTTGAACCAGGAAAGTTCTCGCCATAAGGCATTTTCTCCACTCCTTTTGTATATATATGTATATTTTAAATCTCTCTATGCTCTTTTGTGTTTGTTTTTTTTTTTAGTCTCTTCAAATAAATGTATTCCAGCATCATAATTACTTGGTGCTCCTATGAGTCATGCTAGTTCCAAGCAAATTTACTGATTTGTAATGACCAAGTTCACATGATAACTGTATGAGTTGTTTAGTCCCTGAGGGTCACATAGTTCTTTTAGCCACACCATTGTCCTGGAAACCCCAGTTACAATACTTGTTTGCTGTATTCCATAGATGCTTTTCAGAGTTCCTGCTGTCCAGAGTGCTCCCATTCTGGTTGATGACCTCCAGAATGTATTCCTTTCTGCACTGAATGCCATGGTTTTATAAGCATTGAAGAACACTGTGGCTGCTTTTTTCTTATTGTTAATTGTGGGGGTTTTTTTAAACCAGAATTTTTTCATTTGAAAGTATAGCAGGAGTAATTTTATATTTACTTCCAAATATCAAATATTGCCAAGCTAAACAGCTTAAAAACCTTCTGTGAAATGTAATTTCCTTTTTCATGTCCTTCCTTTGGCATTATTAGATGGGAAATACCCAAGACTTCAGAGCTTTGCTTGTATCTTACAATTGTGTGCCTGCCTGGCAGCATGAACATCAGTAAAGTTCTGAAAGGGAAGACAGCAGAAAGGAAGTTTCTTTCATCAAAGTGACCCTGGAATATAGACTCAAAAAGGTATTCTTTGAAATGTCTTCTTGCATAGAAGCTGTAAGAGGCTAACAAGAGCTGTCAGACTTCTTCCACCTGAGTGTTCTTCTAAGATCTATACTGTGTCGAGAATTAGGAAGAGCAGTGGGTTATATACCACATAGAAAATGAAAAATGAAATCTGCAATCACTAACAAAACATTGTGGGTTCAAAAATTGAATAACTCTAGAACCATCTTTAAGATGCATTTTCAGTTTTGAATACATAGTTATTCAAAATATGTTCAAATTATATGCAGATTTTAGTCAAATTAATTAAATTTTTTCACAACAACAGATAATAACTTTCAGATAACCCTTAGAATTTAAAAGAATTTATTATTATGGTTTTACATTTTATTTTAGCTAAGTGGTTTAAATCAAATTTATGAGACATTGGATGAGTCCCATTTATTTCAGCATGTAATGGAGTCCAAGACTTCTTGATATTGGTCACTTAAGACTATCATCTGACCGTTTCTCTCTGTATTTAGTTCAAATGCATTTGGTTTTCATTGCAGGATCACACTCTTTGCAGGATAAATCCAAACTGCTAAATGCAAATATTATTTATTAAAAACACTAGTGATGAATTAGAACAGATAATTTTTAGATGTGCTGTAAAGCATAAAATAGTGGTTGTAAAAACGTATGAGCAATTAATTAGATAATTGACCCATTATATGTTATAGACAGTGCAATATTATTTTGTGCATAGTAATCTTGTCTGTTAGTGACTGGATCCTTCACACTGTGTACTGCAAAACACTCGTCAAGACAGAGGAAAGACATTGCTAAGCAAAGGACTAAAAATCTGATTACTCTGTTTTGTTTCCTCAGTCTAATCACTTTTCTTTTGATGAGACACGTAGGCAAGTATAAAGTCACATTATTTACTGGAAGAGTATAGCAGGGTGCTTTATCTCCACGACTGTAATCTCAAGTGTCAAATATAGCAGAGATGAAGAGAGTTTTTCTTTTTGTCTATATCTGTATCATATATATCAAAAAGGCCATTCTTGACCATGTTACAGTAGTCACAGACAAAGGGGGTTTGCCCATGTAATACAGGGAAAAAATCAGCATTTGTTCAATTCTCACGTACAACAAAGAGGTAAATTAACATACATTGTTTCCCAATTTATTGCTGATGCTCAGGCTGTCATTTGCTCTCTTCCATCTGTGATAAATGTTCACGGAGTTCATCTTATAAATGATTGAGTAGTCTGCTCAGACCAAGCAAATATGCACTGCAGTGCTATAATACAGGAAGAAGCAGGAAGGAAGCTTCATGGTTAGGGTAGGTCTTAAAGCTGTCTTTGGTACGTGCTCTGTTGGGGCATCTGGTGCTTCCTGGAGTGAAGGTTGCTGCATGTCTTCTGAAGCTCATCACTTCATGAAAATCTTATAACACTTTGTTCCTATAGAAAATCTAACACACCTCTCTAACATTTAACTTTCAACATTTTTTATGTCCTGGTATCTGATCTTAATTCTATTTCTACTCTAAGAAAATGTAAAGATGGAGTTAAATTTGAAAAGCAGCAGCTTTGAAATGCACATGCCAAAAGGATCACGTAGAAGTTATTCCTGATTCCCTGGTCCTGAGGTCCTAAACCATCATATTTCCTTTGTGCCACTGTGCTTTGACTTAAATCCTTCAGTCCCCATATGACCAGTTGTCAAAGAACTGTATGCTTCTCTCTCTCTTTGTCATCTTACTTCTGCTAAAGAGTCCAAAGAATGATCTGAAAAAGTTTGTACTTTAGATCCTGTGACACATCATAAATACTGAAATTTTAGCTATTCAAAATTGCCATTACATTTCTGTGTTTACTATAGAAGAGCAGTAATCTAAGATGCAATCTCCAAGATAATACTGGCATAGCCAATTGACTTGTTAAACTTCAGTATGTTAAGAAAGGAATTTTCTGTCATACCATCAGCATGGAAGCTGTCTGTGCTGTGACCTAGAGCTACTCTGTGTTAATTAGAAGAAAAAGGTGATATATAAAACTGTGATGCAAAATGTCTGATGAGTTTAATAGTATGTATCAAATATTTTGTAGACATTTTCCCCATTAGAAGATTTCTTTCGTATTGTTTTGTATTGTAATGAGAATTATAAAATTTTCTTATCAAAAGGAGAGCCCCCAAGTTCTCAGAATGTAGCAGAACAAACGTTGTACATTTAAAAATTGATTTATTATACTGAGAAATATAGTAAATGACCAAATTTGTGTTGCCAGAATGATTCATTTGGCAGATGCATTAACAGACCACAGAATGTAATATACAGCAGGTTTTAGTATCTACAAATAGCATCATCCTTCATACTCCCTTTTAAAATGTACTAATACATGCTGGACTATGCTTTTGTATCTCCATCAGCATAAAAGCACAGACATGCCAATGGAGATAATGATGCTGTTTAGATTTCTGATATTGGTTACTGTGAGTAACATTTTGTCTGTTCCTGTCATTTCAGCTGTACATCAGCGAGGTAATTTTATCAAATTTTTTTTCCAGATAAATTGAGTGTGAAAAGTACCTTAGATGTCTCTCCAGTTGAATTAGTTCAATTAAGGAAAGTTGAGTACTTTGGGAAAAAGGTCAAGGAAGAAAGACAAAGGCATGGTAGAAAGTATGTGTGAAAGTTAATAGATTAAAGCATCTATAATTGATTTTCTTGAAAGACATTAATGTGTGGACGTTCCTAATTTGTAGATGCACTAGCATATCACCTAGGAGATTAGAATATATACTGATTACCTGGTTTTTACTGTGTGGAACAATGTCTGCAGGTCATGATGTGCTTTCCCTTTTCTTAGGTAATGAATATATTGCCCTTCAGTTGTGGTACCAGACAGTTAATATTATGTGAATACTTAACAGTACAATTTAAATGACTAAACTGGTTGAATACTTCTGGTCATATACAACCCCCAATTAAACATCAATTAATTGGGGAAAAAAAATAATTCTATTCTTTTAAATGGAAGTTGGGAGTCAAAAATTTGGAAGTATTATTCTTGGCCAAAGATGAAAACTTGAGGCCGTAATAGGGGAAATTAATAAAATTTCAGTGCATTTTCACAGTTTGTCCAAGTTTAACGAAGCAAAGACTGTGAACATTTTATGTTTGAACTCCCTTTAGTGCTGAAAAGCAGGAATAGTAAGCACAGAACCCAAACACTACTACGTAGTACATCTCATACTTTCAAATTAGAGATATTTATCAAAATGGGTAGGATTTCGGTTTTGAAAGGATTTTTTTTCTGGTATAATATACTGCAGTTTTCAGAATACCTGTTTTGTAAGAAGCTCCTAAACAGGGAATGCCCCTGTGCTGGAGATAATCTTCCTTGGCCTGAATGCTTCCAGGTCCATATCAGAAACACAGCAAATACAGGACCTGTAGGCAGTTGTTTAACTGTGAGGGGACTCTATTCCATTGCTTGAAAGGACATGGAGTTGCTCTAAGATATTACAGCATTACTTTGCAATCAACACCATCCAAATGAGAAGGTTATTTTGATTTCTTGGCTTATCACCATAATGCAGTGGCATCTGTGAAAGAATATGTTATGTTTGACAGAATACTTATCAACTAAAACATTTTTAATAGTTGAAATTAGTTTATTGGAATGGAATTACTAGTGCAACTTTGATAACTGAAGAGAAATGTCCTTTTTTTTGTGGCTGACTTGCTAAGCTGTATTTATCTACATGCCAAAATGTATCTTTTGACACAAAAATGCGAAACTTGGAACGAGATCCCTAAAATGAAGTTTTCTAGGCTTCATTCCTGCAAACTGGTGAATGCCTCCTGTGGTTTTGCTGTGTGTGTCGCTCTATCCTTAAATATTTGCAGACACTTCAGTAGATCAGGCCTTTGGCTCTCATATACCTCTTTGGGTTCTTATTTAGGCTCTTTTTCTCCTTGATATTTAAGCATAAAAGGCAAAGCAGAATGTTTTGGATGTATAAGATCAAGTGATTCTCTCTTTTGGTTTTATTTATAGACCTTTTAAGTGCTTAGAAGTGATCTTAAGTAGTTGTCTGGATTCAGTCATTAAACTGATTAATCTTAGTTTTTGTAATATGATTCTCATACTTTACTTTCTATACAGACATTACTGTATTACAGAGGTAAAATACTGGCATTTTCAAATGCATTGCAAAGATAAAACATACTCATGGAAATAATCCTGCATCAGATGCATGTCACTGAACATTTGGGTTGTTTTGTTGGGGGTTGCCAGGTCTGATTGCCTGGAGCAGGTGAGCTTGCAGCAGCTCCCTGTGCCTGGGAGCAGCCTGCAGTGATGCTCAGCAGCTCCCACGGTTCATGCATGTGTCTGTACAAGACAAACAACAACGTCAGTTGCAAACAGAAACAGCCCCAACAGTCTCATCCTGTCTGATCAGGACGAAAGCCTGTCAGTGGAAAGCATGTGTCCAGCCTGAAGTGTGGACCCCTTCTGTAAGCTGGCCTCAAACACTCAGCCCACCCTGGCCCTGGATCCCAAGGCTCTGAGCTGGTTAGTCAGTGGCTCATGGTGATCACACACTGGCATGTGCACCCACACCATGACTATCTGCTTCAGCTTCGCAGCTGCTGTCACCCTGGGTGCATGGGCCTCTGCAACCTGTGGCATCTTGTTCAGTTGCCACCACTCAGACCTCTCACACATTCTGGGTGTCTCCACCATGGGCACGTGGGACCCTTGGCTCATGGTCCTAGCCCAGTGGTGGCACTTCTACCTCCATACACACCCATGGAAGCAGAATATAGACCACTTGCCCAGGAAATTAGTCAGAGGTGGCATTTAATAAGAAAAAAAGAACATGCTTTGGTGATCAGACCAGACAATTGGAGTGACCACTCACTCCGGATTTGCAACTAGGCCCTCTTGTACCGTCACCTGTCCTTTTTCTCACCTATTTTCCTCCTTAATCCACCTTGATTTAATCTTAAGTGCAATCATGAGATCAATATTCTTTCTGAGTAGCATAGGAAAATGTAATTTCTTCTGTCTGTTAGGTGTAGTGGTGGGGTGTAGCAGCACAGGGATTTATCCAAAGTCTGTTCTGATGGTACATATCCTTGTGTCCCCCCTTGCTGACTAGCTGTTAGGAGAGATTTCTGTAGATGCTGTGTGTCTCTGAGGCTCTACTGGGGTTGATAGAGGAGGCATGTATGAAAAGTATCAACTGACAATTAGCAGGCAAAAAACTAAGCTTTCAAAAAAAAGTGTTGTTTATTTTTTTTCCAAAAAAATTGTGAAGACTATAGAAACAATGCTTTAGTTGTAGGCAATGAAACCAGTAGATTTAAACCACCATTTGTTTCTAAAATCTTCAGAATACAACTATGTCTACGTCATGAGAAAGTGTCCTTCAAAAGCAGTCTAAAACACAGAGGATCTTTGAAATGGTGAATGGCAGCTCAAACCTATAAAAAATGCCAATGGGTCTCACCAATAGCTATTCTGAGATGTGTAAGTTTAAAACCAAAAGGCACAAATAATGTATTATTCCAAAATCCACCAGCAAATTCTAGTAAACATTGAATTGATTTTCCTTTTTTCTACTTTTTGCAGCTGCTAGTCTGATTTGAACTGTTTATTCACAGGATGAAAGAGATGTTTTTAAGTATTCTCAACAGTTCCAAGTGATTGATGTAAATTTAAAAAAAGCTACTCTGATTTAAAGAGAGTTGCTAGGAAACATGCAGTTTGGAGATGAAATCTCCTGCTGAGCTTGTCTTTGGCTGTACAATAGGAAGTATGTTATAGGGTATCCTGAGTTACAGATTATATGGATAAACTGTTAAATCTTTATGTGTATAATACATCTGCTGTGTACTTACTGAATACGATTCATTCCTGTATCTTCTTTTGCTGATGAATAACAAGGTATTACTAAGTTCAAGAAGATGTGAAAAATCAGATAAAAGGTTCCAGGAGCATGCTGAAGATTTTCATACAGTCTCATTTCATTTTTCTTGAACATAAAATGATTTTTTTTCTTAGAAATGGATCTCTTTAAGATTTAATTCCAAGATGATACTCTGAGTAGTTTGGTGTTTTCTTTTATAAACTTTGACAAAATTTTAAGCTGTAAAAGATAACAGCACTAACACATTTAATTTTACTGGAGAAGTAAATTATTTTTGTCCCTTGAAAACAGTTGGCCAAAGTAACCTAAAAATCCATGTTATCATGAGAGTATGCCCAGTTGTAGTAATGGATATTTTTGCTGGTTTGAGAGACTTGGGTGTGTTTTGGTATCTTGGAGTCGAAGATAAACTGTGTAGGCTTTAAGAAATGAACATGCATGTATAGTAACATAGGATGCTGTTCTGTCTGATACTCAGTACTTTGCAGGAGGTTTATTGATTTTTGTTTGCTGAAATATTTTGCCAGGCAGTCTTTAAGCAGCAGAGCCCTTACAACATGCTTCAGAAAAGTGAGTAATGCCTGTGAATTATGGCAGTAGTAAGTGATCTTTTTCTTATTTATGACCTTAGAAGAAAGAACAGCCAGTTACTGATAGAGCAAATGGTGTGAATAGGAAAATGGAGCACTGGCTGCCTGACCCTTTGTTGCTGACAGTGTTTAAGTACCTCTAAGCAACACTTCATAACCTGAAGGTATTTCGAAACAAAACTTTTTTCCAGCTCAATGGCTTAAGAGAAGTAACTAACCTGTAGTAATAAATAATAGTAAAACTGAGTTGTTGAGCTTACCACAAATTAGAATGCCTAATGTTCCTAAAAATATATTTATAGTAGCACTACCAGGTACCCTTTGTTACAGTTGTTGATTAACTTCAAGATGAGATAGACATGTGAGCATTGTAAAACCTTTGTAGGGAAGAGAACTAATCTTGATTCATAATGAATCTTTGGATACAAATAAAAAAATGAGACGTCTTATTAGTTGCATGAACTGAGAGGACAAAATGACGTAAGGACAAAACAGAGTGAAATAATGAAAATGGGAAGGATGAGGTAGCAGGCAAGCAAAGGAAAGGCCTATAGGACTTCTTAATTGCCAAAGAGAAAAGCCAAATTTCCTACTGAGCAATGGACTGAAGAAATTGCTGTTTTTCAAGGTCTGAATTCTTTGATGTGTAAATATATGGGAAGCAGGAGAGTTAAATTCACAGTGTGATTAACTGCTAATCCATTGTCCTACTTGGAAAAAGGTGTTCTTAGAAAATTGCCACAGAAAGTAGACATCTAACAGTAAGGTTGCCCATTGATATCTGTGGTAACTGCTGTATCTTATAACAATCTTCTGCAAATATATTTGATGTTTTTGTTTCTTGCTATAGGAATTTTGTTTTCTTGCTTTGTAGAACAGGCATGACTCAAAACACCTCTAGAGAAGAAATTTGTTGTCTTTTGGTGCTTGATTCTTGGAGAGAAGTCACAGCTTTCAAAGAAAGGGGGCAAGGAGGGGAAATAAAAGGGTAACTGGGCCAGAGTTTGTTGTGTGGATCATCAGTGTGCCAGGACATTAGTTCTTTTAAGTCTATCAGCAGGAGTTTTAGGTGAAAATCTGGAGTGCTCCAGAAGTGGCCTCACTAGGGATGAGCAGAGGGGCAGGATCACCTCCCTTGTCTTGCTGACATTGCTCTTCCTAATGCACCTCAGGATACTCCAGAATGAGGTACTCCATCCCCTTTCCTGGGACTGAGGTGAGGTTGATTGGACAATAGTTCCCTGGGTCCTCCTTGCCCTTTTTGAGGACTGGGAAGACATTTGCTTTCTTCCAGTCCTCAGGCAACTAACTCTCCTGATCACCACAACCTTTCAGGTGATCATAAGCACCTTTGTTATGGTGTCCACCAGCTCTCGGAGTGTACTCTTCTTACTAGGTCCCCCCTCCATTATCTTTTGTTTTCCTTTTGTTATAGATGTATTTCAAGAAGCCCTTCCTGTTTTCCATGACATCCTTGTCCTGATTTAATTTCAGATGGAACTGAATTTCTCACCACCTCCAAGATATTCGTTCTTCATTTTTCCAAGTCAATGTTTATTAAGCAAAATTACAGAGCTGATCCAGTAGTGATAGAATTACTTACTAATTTAGCCTGTTTAAATATATTAATGAACTGATTCTGTTTTGTTTGGATTTTTTAAAAATTATTTGTTTATTTAGCACCTGAAAGCAGTAGAAAAACAAATAGAGGAATTGGGGGGGATGAATTAGACTGCACTTTGCTCCAACTTCATGATTCTTTGTTATGTTATTGCATGTTGTCCTTGAAATTGTAAATTCTGTTCAAGAAGAGTATCTTATTTATGGGCCATCAAATCGATGTGCTTCTTAGCTAGATTTCATTCATGTGAAATGGAGAGAGTAGCTGTGTTCTTTAAATAGAATGAAGTGGAAAATACTGGAAGCACAACTGTTGGTGATGGACTGTTTGGGCCAGTGGGCAGTGTTGTGGGCAGTGGATTTGAAATTCAATTTCCACTTGAACAAATCTGTCAAAAATGAAGATTGTAATTATAGAAATCATAAGGAAATGAAGTGCTTCTACAAGCCTTTATGAAAAGAACTAAAGTCACTTTTGGACTTGCAAGAGAAAGCCAGTTAGTATCTAACATCTTCTATAGATGCAGCAGTGCTGTAAGAGCAGGGCTGGCATGGAACTTTACTTACAGCAGTTCCACATCACTGAAATGAGATAAATCTGTGCAGTGGCAAGGAATTTGGCTGTCATCACCTTTCTGGTAATAGAGATGGCTAGTAAATGCTAGTGGATAAAGTACTGGCTTCAGAACTAAATAAAGGGGGTGTGGATGATGGCAGAGAAACCAGATTTTTTACAAGATACAGTGCCCTTTCTAATGGCACAGATTAACCTAGAATGTCAAAACTTGTTGATTGATTGCAGAATTAAATTGCAAAGACCAAAATAGTAGAAAAGGACAAAGGAGGATACTATATATATAT